>NW_007726199.1:33881-53486 GCF_000696425.1 Galeopterus variegatus
CCTAGGTATTTTATTTTTTTGTAGACTATTGTAAAATTTAAATGAATGTTAACCATGAAAAGAATGAAGTAATAATCGGTGCTTTTTCCTTCTACCAAAGCATATACTGTTTCCAAAGTTTAATCTCTTTTTAAAATTGTTGTTTCCCCCATAACCATTTCAAATAGAACCTTCTCTTTTCTTGGCCTTCCTAATGAATCCATTACTCTTATCTCTCTCTAGCTCAAAGTTAAATGTATTCTATTGGTATTAACATAGAAGATATATGGATTGGGAACAACAGACCTCTTCTAATAAATTTAGGCATTGTCTACAAATAGGTATTACTTAAGAATAGTTGTTCGCACTAGGTATGTATAATTCTAAACTGCCATGCTTTGTGGTTTTCATTACCTGAAAAGAGAAGTAAGTGTACATTTACAAGATAATTCAATCTAAATAAGCTGGGCTTCAGAGGTTGGTAATGCCCCAAAGCTTGTAATTCATTTGATCACAACTATCAAATAAAGTCTGCATTAGGACTCACCCAATATTGTGAATTTGCTCTTGGAAAGACCTTTGGAGGCAGTTGCATTCTTCTTCTTTAGCAATTATTTATCAAGCTTCAATTCACTTCAGGTTCGTCTGTCACCAACCTCCCTTTCTTGCATGGTTCATGACTCTAAATTATCCACTTCTTTCACATCCCTGAAAATGCTTATTTTCTTTGTAAACAGAGAGAATGTAGCTCTAGTATAATCAACCTCCCCCACAATGCTGTAGACACTGAGTATGAATTTTCATTAGAGGGTAGGGTGGGAGGAGAGAGAAAAAGCAAGTGCCTGTTCCATCCGCTGAGTGCCACCTGTACTCAAGGGCACCCACACAGAGAGTGCCCACACATCAGCCCCCACAAAGCACCACTGGCAGCTGTGGGAAGGGGACACACAAGCTGAGACAAACTTTGAGACTGCACATATTGTTCATCAAAAGATGCAGAATGAGCCTCAAAGGAAGAAAAATATGAGGCTCATTTTAAGTTTTAAAATCATCTTTTAACTTCTTTAGCAAAAATGAGAGAGTTTTTCTTTTTTAATGCCTGCAGAACCTCTAATTCCCAATCTGTTCAGATACTTACCTTCCTTTACAAACCAACAAAAATAGACATGCGACCAACCTCTGAAACTCAGTGTAAGAAATAGAAATCATTTTTTCATAGTTTCTTTGCAAATCAACATCTTAAATTAGAGATGAGGGAGCAGGTCACCCTCTCTATATTTTAAGAAATAAGAAAAGATGCTGTCTGGAGTCGGTATGAAAAATCTGATTCTTTCAGACTCTAAAGTAGGAAAAGCGTCACTGGCAGGTAAACAAAAAGCCTGATTAATAGAAGGAGGGAACAGGAAGTGGAAGAAAAAGGGAAAAAAAGAGACAGACACACTCATAAGTGGGGGCTGAATCAGTAAACAAACAATAGGGGGAGAGAGACAGAAACAGCAATCCACAATAATACATTGAACTTTTAAAAGGAGAGAAAAGAATAGTGGTTACCAGAGGTGGAAAGAGGAGAGAAGTGGAAGAGGGAGGGGGCTAATGAAGAACTGGTTAACAGACACAAAGAATGATTGCATATAGTAGTGATGAATAAGTTAACTATCCTGATCTGAACATCACAGATTGTACACAACTGTTGAAAATCAAATTTGTACCCCACATATATGTAATAAATTATCTTAGAAAGAGAAAAAGAAGAAAGAAATGGGAAATAAACATTTATTGTAAAGATTGGGGTTTTTTGTTTTTTTATTTTGTTTTTGGCTTGCCAGTTTATGTAATATCTCACTTATTCCTCACGATGGCTCTGTGAGATGGGCAGCCCTGTTTCCGTGAAGAAAACAAACCCAAAAGATGGTTTGCAAACTGTGTGTAGAAAAAAGTAGAATACAAAAATAGGAACAAAGAAAAAAAGCAACAAATAGAAAACAATAACAAATATGGTAGATACTAATCTAACTATATCAATAATCACTTTGAACATCAATGGTCAAAGTGCACCAATTTAAAAAAAAGATTGTCACAGTGGATCAAAAATAAAACTCAACTATATGTTGTCTATAAGAAACCCACTATAAATATTAGAAAATATATAGATTAAAAGTAAATGGATGGAAAATGATTTATCATGCTAACAGCAATCAAAAGAATGCAGGAGTAGCAATATTAATTTCAGCCAGGACAGATTTTGGAGCAAGGAAAGTTATCCAGGATAAATGAGGGCATTAAATCAAGATAAAGGAGTCAAACCTCCAAGAAGACACAACAATCTTTAATATGTATGCATCTAACAACACAGCATCAAATTACATGAGGCAAGGGCCGGCCCCATGGCTCACTCGGGAGAGTGCAGTGCTGGTAGCGCTGAGGCCACAGGTTTGGATCCTATATAGGGATGGACAGTGCACTCACTGGCTGAGCATGGTTGCAGACCACACTGTGCCAAGGGTTGCAATCCCCTTACTGGTCAAAAAAAAAAAAATTACATGAGGCAAAAACTAATAGAACTGCAATGAGAAATAGATGAATCCACTATTAAAGTCAGAGATTTCAACACCCTTCTATCAGAAATTGACAGATCCATCAGGCAGAAACACATCAAGGATATGGTTAAATCCAACAATACGATCATCAGTCAACTGGATACAATTGACATCTATGCAGTACTTCATCCAACAACAGAATACACATTCTTCTCAATTTCACATGGAATATTCGCACAGATCGATCACATTCTGGGTCATAAAATACACCTTAATAATGTTAAGGGAACATAAATCATGTAATGTCTACCCTCAGATCACAATCATATTAAACTAGAAATCAATAATACAAAGTTAGCTGGAATTTCCCAAAATGTATCGAGATTAAACAACACATTTCTAAATAGCACATGGGTAAGAAAGTCATCTCAAGAAAAATTTAAAATACTTTTAGCTTAATTAAAATGAAAATACAACTCATTAAAATTTGTAGAATGTAGCAAAAGCAGAGGTTACAGGGAAATTCCTACCACTGAAAATATATATATATATATATATACACATATATATCAGAAAAGAAAAAAGATCAGTAATCTAAGTTTTCACCTTAGAAAATTAGAAAAAGAAGTCAGTCAAGATGGCAGAGTAGTTGGTTCCTGGTGTTACTCTCTCCCACAGAGTGACCAATTTGGAGCTATTGAGGAGAAGTAATGGAGGACCCTAGATCTGCACAGGAGCGGTGGGGAACTGCACACTGTGGGACTCCAGTTCAGGTTGCTCCCCACTGCATGGAGAGACTTTAGAGCTTCTGGGCCCACACGCCCAGAGCCTGCAGGGCTGGAGAAGGCAGGTGGGGCGGGACTTCTGGCCCAGGCCTGTCCCCAACACTGGGAGAGACTTAAGAGCCTTGGGGCCCCCACACTGTAAGACAGCCAGGCAGAGAAGGCAGATGGGGCAGGACTCCTGGCTAGGTTGATCGCCACCTTCAGGAGAGAATTAAGATCCTCAGGGTCCCCACACCCTGAGCCAGCTGTCCCAGAACAGGCAGGTACAGTGGGACACCAAGCCCAGGCTAGTTCCCTCTGCCCAGAAGCAGCAGTGACTTCAAGATCCAAGCGAGACCTCAGGGTGAAAAGAGTGTACTATGACACCCCAGGCTACAATGACAAAACACCAAAGAAAGATATCAGAAATATGAAAAATCAAGAAAGTACATTGCCACCAAAGGAAAATAATAACTCTCAAGGGCTAGATCCTATAGAACAGGAAGTTTTTGAAATGACAGACAAGGATTTAGAATATCAATTCTAAGGAAATTAAATGAGATACAAGGAAACTCAGTTACACAACACAATGAAATGAAAAAAATATAATGGATCTGAAAGAAGAAATGTACAAAGAAATCAATGCCTTGAAATAGAATATAGCTGAGCTTTGTGGAGCTGAAGGATTCATTCAATGAAATAAAAACAACAACAAAGAGATTAACCAGCTGACTTGAACAAGCAGAAGAGAGAATTTCCGACCTTGAGACAAGCTGTTTGAATTAACACAGGCATAAAAGAAAAAAAAAAGAATCAAAAAAATTGAAGAAAATCTGAGACTACAGACAACCTTAAGTGCTCAAACATACAAATCATGGGTATTCCAGATGGGAAGGAAAAAGGAAATGGCATTGAAAACATATTCAACAAAATAATAGCAGAAAACTTCACAGGTATAGGGAAAGTCACAGATCTCCAGATTCAGGCAGCCCAAAGATCCTTAAATACATTCAATCCAAAAAGGTCCTCTCCAAGACATGTGATAATCAAACTGACAAAACTCAAAGACAAAGAGAGAATCTTAAAAGCTACAAGAGAGAAGCAGCAAGTCACCTAGAAGTGAATCTCAATCAGAATAACATCAGACTTTTCATCAGAAACCCTAAAAGCCAGAAAAGAATGGGATGATATATTCAAAACACTAAAGAACAAAAATTGCCAGCCAAGAATACTTTATCCAGCAAGGCTATGCTTCCAAAATGAAGGACAGATAGTATATTTCCCAGACAAACAAAAACCACAGGAGTTCACTCCCGCATAACCAGCCTTACAAGAAATTCTCAAGGAAGTACTGGGTTTGATACCACAAAAACAACCATCACTGCCATGAATACTCAAGAAAGAGCAATAACTACCAGCAAAACAAAAATGCTAGGAAAAGAGAAAAAAAATAGTTTATCTACCACTACAACAAACCAACAAATACAGAAGACAAACAGAAAATTAGAAAGAAAGGAACAAAAGGTACTTAAGACAGCTAAACAAAAGTCAGTAAAATGCCAGGAGTAAATCAACACCTTTCAATAATAACTCTAAATGTAAAGGGATTAAATTCACCTTTCAAAAGACACAGACTGACTGACTGGATTAAAAAGATGGGCCCAGCAGTATGCTATCTTCAAAAGACTCACTTGATCTGTAAAGACACACATAGACTAAGAGTAAAGAGATGGAAAAAGATATATCCTGCAAATAGAAATGAAAAACAAGCAGGAGTAGCTGTTCTTATATGAGATACAGTAGACTTTAAAGCAAAACCATAAAGAGAGATAAAGAAGCCCACTATATAATGATAAAAGGATCTATCCATCAAGAAGACATAGAGTCATAAATATGTATACATCCAATGTCAGAGCAGCCAGATTTACACAGCAAACACTATTAAATCTAAAGAAAGAGATAGACACTAACACCATAATAGTGGGGGACCTGAACACCCCACTCTGATCATTGTACAAATCAACTAGCCAAAAACCAATAGAAAATCACAAGATCTAAACAATACTTTAGAACAATAGAACCTGGCAGATATCAACAGAACTTTCCATCCAGCAAGCTCAGAATATTCATTCTTCTCATCAGCACATGTAACATTCTCCAGGATAGACCACATCTTAGGTCAGAAGGCAAGTCTCAACAAATTCAAAAAAAATGGAATTATTCCTGTATTTTTTCCAATCAGAATGGATTAAAATTAGAAATCAATAATAAATGAAACTCTGGAAACTATACAAACACATGGAAATTAAACAACATTCTACTTAATAAAATATGGGTCCAAGAAGAAAGTAAACAGGAAATCAAAAAATTCCTTGAAACTAATGAAAATAATGACACATCATACCAAAACCTGTGGGATAAGGGAGGAATTTATCACATTAAATGCTTACTTCATAAAAATGGAAAGATGGCAAATAAACAACCTAACACTTCACCTTAAAGATCTAGAGAAACAAGAACAATCCAAACCTAAAGTTAGTAGATGGAAAGAAACAATTAAGATCACAGCAGAATTAAATGAAATAGAAACCCAAAAAACAATACAAAAGATCAATGAAACAAAAAGTTGGTTTTTTGAAAAGATAAATTAAACTGACAAACCTCTAGCAACACTAACTAAGAAAAGAAGAGAGAAGACCCAAATAACAAAAATTAGAAATGGAAAAGGTGATATTACAACTGAAACCTCAGAAATACAAGGAATAATTAGAGACTACTATAAACAACTATATGCCAACAAATGTGAAAATATGTAGGAAATGGATAAATTTCTGAATGCATACAAACTACCAAAACTGAGCCAAGAAGATATAGAAAATCTGAACAGACCAATAACAATAAAAGAGATTGAAGCTGTTATCAGAAGGCTCCCAACAAAGAAAAGCCCAGGACCAGATGGGATCAACATAGTAAAAAGACAACCAACAGAGTGGGAGAAAATATTTGTAAAATATACATCTGACAAAGGATTAATATCCAAAATATACAAGGAACTCAAACAACTTCACAGCAAAAAACCAATTAACCCAATTCAAAAATGGGCAAAGGAGCTGAATAGGCATTTCTCAAAGGAAGATGTAGGAATAGCCAAAAGACACATGAAAAAATGCTCAACCTCACTCAGTGTCTGGGAAATGCAAATCAAGACCACTTTGAGATACCATCTCACTCCAGTTATGATGGCTAACATCCAAAAGACTAAGAATGATAAGTGATGGAGAAGTTGTGGAGAAAAAGGAACTCTCATACACTGTTGGTGGTGCTGCAAAATTGTGCAGACTTTAGGGAAAATGGGATGGAGGTTCCCCAAACAATTACAGATAGATCTACCATATGACCCAGCAATTCCACTGTTGGGAATATACCTAGCGGAATGGAAATCATTATGCCAAAGGGATACCTATAATCCGGTGTTTATTGCAGCTCTATTTACAATAGCCAAGAGTTGGAACCAGCCTAAATGTCCATCATCTGATGACTGGATAAGGAAACTGTGGTATATCTACACAACGGAATACTACTCTGCTATAAAAAAGAACAAAATACTACCATTTGCAACAACATGGATGGACTTTAAGAAAATTATATTAAGTGAAACAAGTCAGGCACAGAAATAGAAATATCACATGTTCTCACTTATTTGTGGGAGCTAAAAATAAACAAATAAATGAGCACACAAAGAAATAAAGGGTTTGGGGGGAAGAAGATAGAATAACCACAAAAATTTCTTATTTAAGGAATTATGTAAGTCAAGTGAACAGATATGATGCCAGGAGGGGAGGGGAGGGGTGGAGAGGAATGGGTAAAAGGGCATGAAAATCAACGACGATGTATATTTAGAAGTAGAATTAAAAAAAAGAAAATTATATAAAGAAGAGTAAGTTAAATTCAAAGTAAGCAGAAAAAAGAAAGAATAATAATTATACTAGAAATCAATCATCTTGTAGAGAGGGAATGAACAACTCTATTTCCACAAATTTGGTAATCTAGATGAAATGGACTGATTCCTTGAAAGATACAATTTGCTAAATCTCACACAAGACAAATTAAAGAACCTGAATAGGCCTATATCTATTAAAGAAATCGAATCAACAATTGATAATTTTCTAAAACAGAAAGCAACAAACCCAGATAAATTCTCTGGTGAATTCTACCAAATATTTAAAGAAGAGATTGTGCCAATTCTCCACAATCTCTTTCAGTGGATAGAAGCAAAGAGAATACTTCCTAACTCATTCTATGAGGACAGTATTTTATCCTAATACCAAAACCAAAGACATTACAAGAAAAGTAATACAGACCTATATCTCTGAGAAACATAAATGTAAAAATCCTCAAGAAAATATTAGCAAATTGAATTCACTATATGTAAGAAGAATTACACATCATAACCAACTGTGACTTGTCCCAGTGATGCAAAAATCATTTAAAGTAATCTATCACATCAACAAGCTAAAAAAGAAAAATTACATGATCATATAAACAGATGAAGAAAATGCATTAGACAAAATCCAACACCTATTCATGGTAAACACTTTCAATAAACTAGTGACAGAGAGGGGAACTTCTTCAACTTGATAAAGAACATTTGCAAAAAAATCTACAGTTAACATCATACTTACTGGTAAGAAACTCAAAGTATCTCTTCCACCAAGATGAGGAAGAAAGCAAGGATGTCCCCTCTCATGACTTGCCTTACAGCATTGCACTGGAATACCTAGCCAATTCAATAAGATAAGAAAAGAAAAGAAAAGGTATACAGACTGGGAAAGAAGAAATAAAACTCTTTGTTCACAAATGATGTTATTTCTATGTAGAAAATCTGAAAGAATTAGAAGAAGAAAAAAAAAACTCCTGGAACTAACGGGCAGTTATAGCAAGGTTGCAGAGTACATACAAAAGTCAACCACTTTCTTGGATTATAATAACAATAAACAAGCAATAAACAAGTGATATTTGAAATTAAAAATACAATGCCATTTAAATTAACACCCTCAAAAATGAAATACTTAGATATAAATCCAACAAAATGTGCACAAGATTTATATGAGGAAAACTAAAAAACTCTGATAACAAAAGCAAAGAAATAAGTGGAGAGATATTCCATGTTCATGGATAAAAAGAATCAATTTTGTCAAGATGGCAGTTCTTGTCAGTTTGATCTACAGATTCAATGTAATCCCAACCAAAACTCCATCAACTAGTTTTGTGGATATCAACAAAGATTCTAAAGTTAATATGGAGAGGCAAAAGACCCAGAATAGCCAATAAAATGTTGAAGAAGAACAAAGTTGGAAGACTGACACTATTCAACTTTAAAACTCACTATAAAGCTGTAGTAATCAAGACAGTGTGGTATTGGTGAAAGAACAGACAGATAGGTCAATAGAACAGAATGGAGGGCCCAGAAATAGACTCACATAAATATGGTCAACTGATCTTTGACAAAGGAGCAAAGACAATACAATGGAGCAAAGATAGTTTTTTCAACAAATGGTGCTGGAACAATTGGACATCCACACACACACAAAAAATTAATCTAGGTACAAACTTTACATCCTTCATAAAAACTAATTCAAAATGGATTATAGACCTAAATGTAAAACACAAAATTATGAAAGTTCTAGAAGATAATATGGGAGAAAACCAAGATAATCTTGAGTATGGCAATGGCTTTTTTAGTATGACACCAAAGGCACAATCCATGAAAAAAATAATTGATGAGCTTGACTTCATTAAAATTAAAAACTTCTGCTCTGTAAAGACTATGTCAACAGAATGAGAAGACAAGCCACATACTGGGAGAAAATATTTACAAAAGACATATCTGATAAAGAACTGTTATCCAAAATATACAAAGAATTCTTAAAACTCAACAATAAGAAAACAAACAACCAGATTAAAAACTGAGCCAAGGACCTTAACAGACACCTCACCTAAGAGAATGTACAGATGGCAAAAAAGCACATGAAAAGATGTGCTATGTCATATGTCATCAGAGAAATGCAAATTCAAGCAACAATGAAATACCACTGCACACCTATTAGAACGGCCAAAATTCAAAACACTGACAACACCAAATGCTGGTGAGGATGTGGAGCAACAGGCGCTTTCAATCATTGCTGGTGGCAATGCAAAATGGTACAGTCACTTCAGAAAACAGTTTGACAGTTTTTTACAAAATTAAACATAGTCTCACCATACAATTCGGTGAAGGGAGGGTGGTTCATTCACAGGGCTGGTTCTAGAAGCAATGGGAAATCGGACATTAAGTACCACAATTTTTAACATACCTATGTAGACAACTGTCAAGACTAAAGAGAGAGGCTCAAAATGAATGGATTCCAAAATTGCTCAGAACTGCACTGAGGAAACCTCTCAGCTACTGACATATCTCTGAGAATATTTCACCAAAGGAACAAATCTTTTTTGTTGTTTTCTATTTGCAGTGTTTTCAAATTAGTTTTACCACCCTACAGAGAACATGAAACTTACCAAGGTATCTGAAAAATCCGTTGGAAGATTTAAGAAGTAATATGCTTTACCTAAACAGGCTCACAGCAGCTCCCATTGTTGACTGCAGGATAAGACATAAAGATTTCGAGACCTGTGTTCTCTGAATTTGCACCTCAGAGTGCATGTCATTAACCTGTTACACTCAGGTTTCTTTTCACATGCACCTTTAACTCTTGTGCTATCAGAATATGTGGATTTAGATATATTAGAGAAAGCTAATCACAAAACTGAATTAACAAATAAATGGCTCCCCAGTTTAAGATAGGTTGTTAATGCCATTCTGAGAGTGGTCAGTACCCCTTCACGCCTATCAGAAAAACTGAACTACCTGATCTAGAAAGGCATCTATTTGAGTGTGACTGTGAATCTTTTAAACAGTCACTACCCCAAGACCTCCATTTCTACGATGGAGTTTAACATATTCCAGCCATGTCACAAATGCTTTAAGGCCCCTTTTGAATGAGATCTTCCCAGCTAAATTTTCTGGGGCTGTCTGCCAGATTCAATCTGAGCTAACATTCTCAGAATACACTCAGACCTCTCAATAATGCAGCATCCCTCCGTAGGAAGACAATGCATTGCAGGCTGTCAGAAAGTTCGGGAGAGAAACTGTTCTCTCGTCCCTCTCTGACATACCTAGTCAGGCAAGGAGCCAAAGCTTTCTTAAATTGGGTTCAGAAGTATAGTTTCCTTAGATTTATTATATAGCTCAGTAGTTTGATGCATTCTTTCCAACTCACAGATTACTATTGTTTTTCTATTAAAATGAAAGGGAAATATATCTTTTAATTTTTGTCAGAGCTCCCAACAGTGCTAACTCAGAACATTTCCTGCCATGTGTAAGATGGCAGGACAAACCATGTTTCAGTTCTTTGTTATTCCTAACTGCCATGGAACTAAATTTGATTTGGACTCTTTTTTCATATGACTGGCCAGTGGGGCAAATTGCAAGGAATAGCCTTATTTGTTTTAGTAAAGGAAGAAAAAAAAGTATATGAAGGAATAAGGGAGAAAAAAAAAGTGTACAATAAATGCTGCATTACTATTCTAACATACCTAATCATGAGTAGCCAAGCACTTCCTTCTCATCAGTTCGACGTTAAACCATGTTCCTACAATATAAAAAGATTTATTTCCTCCCAAATGCCATAAAGCTATAGACTGCTTAGAGAAAAAAATCAGATAAGCTACTTAGATACTCAAATAAGTAAAAACTACAATCACAAATTATTTTTTAAAAGAGCAATTGTTTAGAATTACCTTGGAGTTTTCAGTCTCTTTCTTCCTTAGTGCCTATGATTTAAGGAAACCTGGAGCCAACACCTTTCAAGTCTTGGTATCTAACTTCAGGATTGCTGGAGACCATACCAAAACAATACCACTTACATTCTCATCTCAGGCTACTCTCCCAGTCTATAGTCACATGCAAAGGTAATCTCGTTGAAGCCTAAGGACATGGCTTTGACTACCTGCTCCTCCCATGACTCATTTGTTGACAGTGTCCAGGTAATGAGATCGAGATTAGAAGGCAAGTCTACTCCATGCTGGGAACAGATGTTTTCATTCTGTTCTATAGCTGTAGACCTTTCAAGTCTTGGTATCTAACTTCAGGATTGCTGGAGACCATACCAAAACAATACCACTTACATTCTCATCTCGGGCTACTCTCCCAGTCTATAGTCACATGCAAAGGTAATCTCGTTAAAGCCTAAGGACATGGCTTTGACTACCTGCTCCTCCCATGACTCATTTGTTGACAGTGTCCAGGTAATGAGATCGAAATTAGAAGGCAAGTCTACTCCATGCTGGGAACAGATGTTTTCATTCTGTTCTATAGCTGTAGGTTGCTAAATCAAATGTGCTTGACCAGAGAAAATGAGCTCCAAGTAAGAAGGAAATTTTTATGAGTGAATGCATAAAAACCCTCCACTTTCAGTGGAAAAACAACTCTAGGGCATACCCACACACATGGGTCATTAGATGCAGCTCTGGTCAAGAGGGAAAGTGTGCTGCAACCACTATGGAATGACTCAGCCACTGAGAATACAATCTGTAGGGGAAAATCATCACATATATTGAGATTAATTACACAACACAAGTTTTTGGTTATTTTTTTTCTAAGTGACCATATAAAAGACTGCCTTCCATGAAATATGTGGTAAATCACAGACAAGAGAAACATCAGCTAAAGCCCAAGTTCAACTCTCTTCTACAGTGCCAAAAGGAATCTTGTAATTCTATACCCCAGACCTCACTAGCTTTGACAATCCCACACACACATGTGCATGCACACACACACACACACACACACACACACACACATTTGCTTTTCTATTGCAACCACTATTGTAAATCATTCTCTATTTATATATGACATGCTTACTAAACATACGAGATATGAAAAAACATAGCAACACCATATTTTGCTGTAACCTAAAGCATTGCTTTATTTTTCATAGGCATAAATGATGAAGATTCTTTAAGTGACTTTCTAACCAATCTCCAATTTTCTTCCTGACTTAGCTCTAGAAGAGAAAATAAATTTAAATGTTTAAAAAAAAAAGATTATTTTCCTTTTCAGAGTCTCATTCAACCAGAAGAAGCATAATGTTTCACCATGACTTGACAGCCACCCATTCCAAATCAGTCACTTGAACTTGACAATGTTATTAAGCTCTGGCTTCTTTTTCTTTCCTGGTGACAGGTGGATTCAGGCCTTGGAGTCTGGACAACTGTCATCTCTTCTATGTTGAAAGGGTTTGATCAACTATTCCACAAGAAAATGCCTATTTTATTTATACTGGCCAAATATTTACCTGCATTTTATTACCTGAAAGAATTATTTTCTATTCATCTTATTTTCTTTATTCTTGTTCATGTAACATTGAACGATATTTATTGAGCCCCTGGGAGTCAGTGACTGTGCTATGTGATAACCATAAGAAACAATGACGGGATCCCCTCCTCCCAATAGATACCCAGGAAGACAGATAAATAGAGAGGGATGTACAATGCGGAGTCAGTGACTGTGCTATGTGATAACCATAAGAAACAATGATGGGATCCCCTCCTCCCAATAGATACCCAGGAAGACAGATAAATAGAGAGGGATGTACAATGCAGCACACCCATTTCATTCTTCAGCTCAGATGATATTGACCATCATGCTTTGCACAGTAATTATTCTTAACTTCATTTCTGGCTTCTTTATGGTTCAGCACTGTCCAATAGAAATTTCTGTGCTGATGAAAATGTTCTATAGCTTCACTATCCAATGCAGTAGCCTCTAATCCCATGTGACTATTAAGCACTTAAAACAGGGTTAGTGTGACAGAAGAACTAATTTTTAATTTTATATAACTTTAATTAATTTCAATTTTAATTTAAATAGCCTCCCATGGCAAGTGACTACTATGTTGGTCAGTGCATTTATAGACAGACATCCCTGGTGCTACAAACCACATTATTTGATTCAACTATAAATTAGCCTTTGAATTGTAAAAAGTCCAGGGAACTAGTTATTACAGGCACTGTGTAATTCTGGAAAGAAAATGCCTTTGATGGTTCAGCTGCATTGAAGGCAGCTTTCTATCTGAATTGAATGTACAGACATCTTCTCATAGCAATCCATCAGTGGGCTGTATAGTACAAAAGGCATAATTCTTTTTGCTACATTCAGCTATGTCAAGGAAAAAGAACCCAAAACATTCAAAAGTAAATTAATACTCTTCTTTATGTTTACAGATAATTCTTGCCAACTCACCTCCAATCTAATAGTAAATTGATACAAGTTTTAATTCACTCAAAGTTATTGAGCAGAGAGATGTTTTATTTAGAGAACCATTGAATGTTAAATGTGTTCTGAAAGTAGAAACACAGGTTTTTGGCTGAGGATTACAACATTTAAACTACTCATAACCAAAGCACTGACAACATGGTACCAAGGGGGAAAGGCCAAAGGGACATGAATAAAGGCAGTGAGTCAGCATGAGAAAGATAAAGATGCGTTATTTTGAGGGTGAGGTGTTGAAGAGCAGTGATGTGAGAGGGATCTGGGTATTGAAGGCAGGCCTTGATCTCACTCCCGGCTCTGACATGGAGAGCTGAGTGACCAAGGGAAGTTTGCTTTAGTTTTCTCATCTGTAAAATGTTAATAATATCTATTTTACAGGTTGTTGAGAAGGCCATAAGTAATTGTTCCAAATGCCTCAAGCAATGGTAGTTAATATTAAGCTAAGTATAACTGTAAAATTGCAGTCACAGCAGCCAGTACCAGTTGAATCCCATCAAGCCATCCTTTAAATTTAAGGCATAAGAACCTATTTTTTATTTACTTATTTTATTTTATTTTATTTTATTTTTTATTTTAACTAGATAAATAAATATACAAACAAATAAACAAGGGTTGGGGGGAACCTATTTTTTAAACAAGTGAACATCTCTAAATAAAATGAAATTCTGTCCCAAGCCAAATGGAGATTCACAAATGGGAGAATTAAGTAGATAGAATGCAGGAGAAATAGCTCCCTCGTCCAGAAGTTTTACCTGTTATGATCAAGATTCCTTTCCCCTGCATTAACACTTTCTCAAATTCAATACGGAGTTAGGAAGAAGTTAAAGAGAGAAGTATAAAAAGTGACTGGTTAGTCAAAGAACTGAAACAGCACTTGTTTTTATTGCAAACCCAAATCACACGTAATATTTGGAGAGTGGAATTTGGTCTCAGAGAAAGAATCCAGGAAGAAAATGACTCTAGAATCAACATTTAAACCATTCTCATCACTGCCCCAGTATCTCCACACATTTTTATCCATTTGATTCTGATACTACAGCCTGCCTTTCTAGCTTGTTATCAGAACCAGACATTGAGGAGCAACACTGGACAATCAGTTAACAGTGACAAATGCATACTCCTATTGACAAAGACAGTGAGACAAATAACCCTGCTCACAACCCTTAGTCGGCAATCTTTCTTCTTTCAAATGTGGATCTTTGTTTTACTAATAATGAGATTATTTCAGCAGTAACCAAGGGATGACAGTTTGCAGGGGACAAAAGTAATGAGCAAGTAGTGTCTCTAAACCATTTCATTTGACAGCCATTCTCCTCTCTAACAGACATGGTAGTTATTACCATAATTGTAACAAATTATTAAATTATTCTCAAAGTAATTTGCATAATTATTCATTATATGAATAATTATGTCAGTTTTTTGTTGTAGGTAAGTAAAATTCCTCCCTAAACATCAAAGTACTAAACTAAAGGAAAATTCTCTTCTTCTCTCTCTCCCTACATATAAATGCAAATAATTGTGTCAGTTTTTTGTTGTAGGTAAGTAAAATTCCTCCCTAAACATCAAAGTACTAAACTAAAGCATACAGGTTTAGAGTACTCATCAATTAAGTAAAACAAATCTGTTTCATGCATATATCACTAGCGATAAAGGGGAATGGGGTTATTATGAGAAAGATAAAGAGTTAAACTATTTGGGTCAGATACTGACTCAGCTTCACCATTTCTTAGCTAACTGAACTTGGGCAAGTTATGTGTTTTAAATTTCAATTCCTTCATCTCATAGATATGGAACTAACAACAGCATCTTTTTCATAAAGTTGTTGCAATTGTTAAAGTAATAATGCATTGTGTAAAACTCTGCACAGAGGTTAACATAATAAGAATCAATAAATAATACATATCATTGTTAAATATATGTAATCATCATTTCCTGCATGGTAAATAGGCAGATATGAAAAATCATTCATGCAGGTTAACATGTTTCACATTACATTTATGCAGCCGAACCACATCTTGTTGTCTTTTTCCAGTATCTAAAATAAAGAGTGCCAAACACAACCAATGAGAAAAAATCCACATCTAAACATATTATCATAAATTATAAGAACATCAAAAGCAAAGCAAAAATTCTATATAGCAGAGAGAAAGGACACACAACCTAAAAAAGAGCAATAATTAAATTGACATCACATGTCTCAACAGGGACACTGGAAGCAAAAAGACAATGAAGTAATGTTTTTACACACTGTGTAAGGATGGAAAATTTGGACTTAGAATATATCTTGCAAAAATATTAATTTTAAGATAAAATTGATATAAAGACATGCTCGGACATAGAAGACCTCAGAAAATACACTATGCAGGAACTTACTTTTAAAACATTTATGAGCTGGCCAGTTAGCTCAGCTGGCTAGAGCGTGGTGTTGGTAACACCAAGGTCAAGAGTTTGGATCCCCTCCCTGGGCAGCTGCCAAAAAAATAAATAAATAAATAAAACAGTCTTGAAGGAGGCACTCCTGAAAAAAAGAGAAACCAATCTAAAAATATCTTATGAGATATGAGAAGCAAGCATGAGAAAACAAGAAAAAAACCTTCTTCTGGTGTGATATTAATAGGGAATGATCAAACAAGAAGCAGAACACTAAAACATAGACAAAAATGAAGAAAAAGAAAATCCAGAAAATCAAAGGCTAAATGACACCAACATCAAAAAAATGTATTTGAGGATAAAAATAGAACAAAGGCAGTAAGAACATGAAAGGACTTGGACTTCATTAAGGAAAAAAATAAGCATATTTATTGTCCTTAATACCTTGGGAATACCACTAAAAGAATAAACGAAAAGAATAAACATAGAAAATACAACTTCCAACTAGTATAAAAAAAATTCACTGATTCAATGAAATGTAGGAACAAGCAAAAAATTATCATAAATATATATTATCAAATAAGATAGAGAAATAAAAACTAATGTAATAATTGAAATAAGTGAAGTTCACAAATTAAAATAGTGCCACTCACATTAGAGTAAAAAAATAAACAACACGAATATGCTATTATAAGATATACATTTAAAAAGAAAAGGATACAGAAAGGTTTAAAATAAAGAGTGAATGAAGATATTTCAGGCAAATGTGAACCAAAAAACTGTGGTAGCAATATTAAAAGCAGACAGGAGACATGAAAATTATATGGCACCAGGACTGTTATATACCTGAAGAAGTAAGAGTAAATTTAAAATATTATATAGACATATAGACTTAGAAAAGTATGAAATGATTATAGACGTGTGTGTACGTGTGTGTGTGTGTGTGTGTGGGTGTGTGTGTGTGTGTGTGTGTGTGTGAGAGAGAGAGAGAGAGAGAGAGAATATGAAACAGGTAAAGCAACAACAGACAGAGTTATGGAGAGAAACATTAATCGATATCACTCAAGTAATACTCTTTCTAATGTCATAATGTATTTCCTCTCTACTGAATCATTCCCATTAATAGAAAATGTCCTGATGTCACTTCTCCCTTTAGCTACTTCTCCTTCTCTCTGCTCCCATTTCCAGCAAAACTCCTTAAAAGTGTGGTCTAAATTCCTTGCCTCCCATCCCGTCCTTTTCATCTCAAACCCTCTGCAGTCAGGTTTTCACCCCCATCACTCTACCGAAACTGCTCCTTTAAAGGTTTCCAATGACTTCCACAGTGCAGAGTCAGGGGATCCATGTGAATTCTCATATTTGGCCAAAGCTGATCACTCCTCCTTGAAGCCATTATGTCACTTGGCTTCCAAAACACCACTCCTTTCCCTAGCTTTTCTTCCACTGCCTTGCCCATTTCTTTCAATATTCTTTGCTGACTCCTCCTCTCTCTTCTGTCATATAAACATCAGAAAGCCTAGAACTCAGTCCCTGGGCTCTTCCCTGTCTACACTAGTTTAATGACTTTAAATACCGCCTATTTGCTGTAAATGTCAAGTTCCTATTTCTGCCTCAGACCTCTCTCTGGAGCTCCAGACTCATATATCTGAACTCCTGTACAATATCTAAAAGGCACTTCACATTAGCATGTCCAAAATCAAACTCCTGATCTATAGCCCCACAACCTGCTCCTCCTAGAGCCTTTCCCTTCCCAGTAGATGTCAACTAAATGAGGGTACTTCAAAAAGTTCATGGAAAAATAGAATTAAAAGATAATATGAATCTTTCTGTGAATTTTTGAGGATGTTCTTTGTATTCTTCCACTCAGTGTCAGGTCAAAACTCTTGTTGCTTCCTTAATTTTTCTCTTCCTCTCACAGACACATTCAATATATCAGTAGAATCTGTTTGCCTTGCCTTCAAAATACATCCTGGATTCCACCCACTTCTTACCATTTTTATGACTCCCACTCTCATCCAAGAAACCATCACATTATCTCTCACCTTAAGTATTGCAATAGCATCCCAACTTGCTCTCCTACAATCTATTCGCATCATAATAGCCTCTCTAATCCTTTTAAAATCTAAGTTAGATCATGCCACTCATTTCCTTAAAACCTCCCAATAGGTTTCTACATTTCTGACAGTAAACCCCAAAGTCCTTACAATTTCCTCTATAATCAGTTCTCCCATTTCTGCTCTGGCATTGACTGGCCACACTGGCTCCCTGCTGTTCCATACACATTGATCCTGCCTCAGGGCTTTTGCACCTACTGTCTCCTCTGCCTGGAATGATTTTCCACTAGATATCCATACACTTTTACTTTCTTCTGACTTACGCTCAAATGCCATATTCTCAGTGAACACAGTTTCCTTCAGAGAATTCCTACCGATCGGTGTATAGGAGAAAACAGTGCATCACCTGAGCAAATAGCTCACTCATCAAACAAACTTATCAAGATTCTCTTCAAGATCCTTGCCTTGCTGTATTCACCAAACCTAAACTATCACAAATTTACACAATCTCAATCAGTTTCCCTCTTTGAATGACCCATCTTTAGCCACTTCAGCCCAGGCTATAGAGCACTGTAAATACTCTAGTTCCGAATTCTTCTGAGACACTGACTCTGTCGAAACGGCATTTTCCCTTGCTGCAGTGAATTTAAATGAACTTAGTTTTTCATTATTAACAGGTTTTCTGGTGACATTTTGGAGAATTCAATAAAGGACTAGATGATTCTTAACTCGTTCAAGTTGTTCCAAGAAGCAGGAAAAGAGAGAAAGGACCTTTTATTTAAGAGGCTGGTTCGACATTGATTCCATAACCAAGTGAGAGTCTATATAAGAAAAGAAATATAAATGCAAATCACTTATTAACACTGATATGAAACTTCTATATCAAATATTATATAGATATATCCAAATTTAAGGACAAAAAAGCACTGAGATCAAATAGGGTTCATCCCAAACCCTTCATTTCCATCTACATATTAAATCATATGTAAATATAACTTACAGCAGAAAATCTATCAGTAGTTATCACATCTTCAAAAGCAGAAAAAGCACATAATTGATCAGAAACACATTAATTGATCAGAAAAGTTATAATTTTTAAAAAATATATAAAACTAGAAATAGATCATTAACTTGATTAGTCCTATCCTTAAAAAATCACATAAAATATCTTTGAGATTTATTTTCTTATCATAAAACAAGACAAGAATGCTCACTATTACCTTCACTGTTCAGTATTGGCCTGGAGAAAAAATAAAAAGAAGTAGTAGAATTGGAAAGGAAGAAACAAAGCTGTCATTATTTGCAGATGATATGATCATCTATAAAGAAAAACAGCAGAATCCAAAACTACTAGATGTAGTAAAGATTGATCAACAACGTATTAGGTACAAGATCAACTTATAAAAATCGACATTTCTTTATACCAACAATAACACAACAGGAAAGGGCCGGCCCGGTGGTGCACTGCTATAGTGCGCCACTTGGGAGCGCGGTGGTGCTCCCGCCGAGGGTTCGGATCCCACATACAGACC
>NW_007726199.1:54922-96498 GCF_000696425.1 Galeopterus variegatus
AATCCAGATTTTGAAGTGTGTATCCATACTCACAGTACCAGAAATCTTCAAACTCCTTTTTCAAGGTTTAAAGAGACCTTTTTTTTATCATGTGATAAAAGTGGCAGTTTCTTAGCCTAGCATTTAAGCTTAAATTTAGAAATGGGTAGAAGCGGGTAACAAAGACAGCAATTTAAAATGACAGCCTCAAGGAAGGTCAAAGTGGAATTCTCACGGCATTTTCTGCCCAAGTTAGAGCAGTTACCACCTGACTGAAGATCTTTTTGTCTGTCACTATAAGGAAGGGAAATACACTTTCCAAGGATGAGTTTATAGATCAGTTGTTTAAAATGTTACGTATTGGGACTCGGAGTTTGGAAACACTTTAAGGATAGTTTTGCTTAAATCTATTCATGTGTTTGATTTTGGGGGGGTTGTTTTTTAATTATTGAAACAATTGGTTATTCATATTAGTGTGGTACAGAGTTGACTATCAGTATTTGTGTACAATATGTGATGGTCAAATCAGGATAATTTGCATACTCATCATTGCAAAACGTAATCATTCTTTATGTTGTATGTTTGTTTTGTCATTGTTGTCCTCATATTTCTATTAAGTATAAAAGCTTTCTACCCCTGTTCTGTCTTGTCCATAGTAAATTATATTCCATCAGAAGGTTGGTAATCAAACAAATAATATCATGCCAAGTGTCAGTAACAGGAACAAAATACTACCTAATAGGTGTACTTTTTTCCCATTATTATGCTCATAAATGACAAGCTCAAAGAGTAGGAATATAAACTAAAAGCATATACAGTGATTGTCCTCATTGCTATTCACATTCAACACACAGGGGATTTGAACCGTCCTGGCTCATTAGATCTACAAGGCCAAGTTTTCCTTGTGCACTAATGAAGCCCCTGTTTATATTATGGAATTGACCTGAAATAAGTGGTGTTGGTTGACCTGGTTCTAAACCTGACTTTGCAACTTGCTCAAAAGCCTTGTCTAAGTTGCTCAACTTCTCTGAGCCTCCATTTCTTTATGGGTAAAATTTAAAAAGCAGCATCTACTCTGTACCATCTCAGGGAGGACTAAAATGAGCTGTCGTGTAAAGCAGTCCATGCAATATCTGGTATATTAGGTGCTCAATAAGTGGTGCTATTTTTATTTTCTTTCAGATACCCATAGTTGATCATAGATACTTCGTGCTTTGTTTCCAAATCATCATGATAGGCAAATGAAACATATGAACAATTGCAGATATGTAATTATGACCACACCAATCAGCCGAATGGACAATCCTGGAGTGAAATGAGAAGTGCAAAGACCAGCCTACATTATGTCATGATAGGCAAATGAAACATATGAACAATTGCAGATATGTAATTATGACCACCCCAATCAGCCGAATGGACAATCCTGGAGTGAAATGAGAAGTGCAAAGACCAGCCTACATTATATTTGGTAATCAAAGTATTTCTCTAAGGCTTACTTAGAAATGGACCTCAACTCTAGAAGACCTACTTTACATACTTTCAGCTGTCCAGTCTGCAGTTTGGATAAAGCTGCTCAATGCATTTATAACTTTCCTTTTTGTGGAATACTATTTTACTGGTAACACCTCTCAGGAAAAAGAAAAACATCAATAACAAAAAAACCCCATGTATAAAATAGCATATAGAATGAGACTATGACCTTTGAAACAATAGACCAGCAACCAAATTCTAGCTTCACTGCAAAATAGCTGGGTACCATTAGGCAGATTAGTCCTTCTAAACCTTGGGTTTTCTAAACTTCAGGTTTTTACCTTTATGCTGGTAGTAATCATTAATCTCTAGACAGTTGAAAGCAGTAAATTAAATAATGTGTATAATACACGTATAATAGATAGGCCTTTGCACCTGCCAGATACTAAGTGCTCAATTAATATTCCTTGTCATCATCATCATCATCAACAACATTGAAGAAATATGGGTGGATCTTGATTGGTGAGAAACTTTAATCTCACTCATATTTAGCTGAGTCTAGACAAAGTTTAAAATACTCATATTCACTTAGCTGGTAGAAAGAGGAGACAAGAAGAGGAGAGAAAGTGTGAGAGTGTCTAGATCTTGGTTTATTCTACTTAATTTTGCCTGACAACTTTACCTTTATAATCCAGAAATAGAATTGAGCCCATCAGAAGTCTGCCTGTGCCTTAGAGGGCTTTTTCTAGAATTGTCCAGAAGCGTCCAAGCAACACTAAACAAGAAGAGAGCTTGTACTTAAACATAGTTTGCATGTACATGAGAGCCAATTCCAGCACATTGCTAAGAATTGTCTATTTTTTAAAATTCAGAATGTTTTTCCAATTCTAAGATATGTAGTCGCAAAATCAAACTATTACCACCTCAAAACAGAAATAGTAAAACAAATGAAAAAGGAAACTGAAAACGACATAGTTTGACCCCTTCTCCCCCACCACCAATTTCCACAGAATTCATGCTCCAGCCCCCACAGCTCCTCCCACCAGCTTCCCACCCCCACCCCACCGCCCCCAAATTCTACTATCCCAGTGTCTGCTCTATCAGTCATTCATCTTCTGCCATGCCCACCCACTCCTCCTCGCTGACAGCCTGGCTGCTCATGAGTGAGGAATGGTATGGTAACCAGTTGCTGAGTTTTATCTTGATATTCAAAACAAAAAGATAAAAAGGAAACAGATGTATTGACAAGAGATAATTATGGGGATGGGAGCCAAGAAGCCGACAATATCATAGGGATAAGGTACCTGTTTGTGCAAGAATTAAGAGATTTAAAGTCCATCCAGGGACAACTTGCAGTTCCAGAAACAATTTTGGTTTAATCAAGTCTGAAGATGGAAAGCCATATAGTATATATAAGAGGCTTGAAGTCATATGTTATCTGAAAAGGGATATCACGTGGGAAACTCTTGGCAGTTCACTTTCTATAGTGTTTGGTTGAAAAAGTTCAAAGCCATTTGTTGCTGTTTTGCTATGTTTTTCCAAATCATTTCCTATTGATTCAGCACACCAGGAAATCGTGGCTGGGTTAACCTTGCCAAAAACAAGTTTCTACTTTGCTGACTGGATAGCGTCCAAGAGCCACATTATGTTGGAAACAATAAGCACCTTGCTTTGAAAGCAACCATTTGTGTAGGCAAGTGGGGAACATCTCGCAGATGTCTCATCAATTCTGGGATTGAATTATCACTTTCCATCCAACCCTGCAATTTAGACCGTTGGTTGTTGGTTGCACCACCTTGGAGACAAGCTCGATACTCTTGGATAGGATGACCCAGTCTTGCCTACTCCCCTTCCCTGCAGGTTCACCCAAGGGATCCCCATATCTTGGCAAACACATTTTTAAACACACACACACACACACACACACACACACACACACACACATTTTTTTTTCAGAAATAGACCCTGGGTGGGAGAATAACATGGAGACAGATGCAATATTCAGACATGCCTTTTATACAATAGGATGTTTGATAGCATGGTATGACAGGAGATTAGTATAATAGCCAGAGGAATTGAATATGACCTTAAAATAATTTCTGAATTTCACGATATTTCTCTGTAAGATGAGAATAATAATGCTTGTTCTTTCTACTCCAGAGGGTTGTGTGAGGAAAGGAAAATGTATACAAAATCACTATGCAAAGTAGACAAATTGAAGAGATTATTTTGTTAGCCTGACAAGAATTGCATGGTTTGGTTTTGCCAACAGGAATTTTATCCCTATTTAGGGACTAAATATTACAGAGTAAACAGCTTATTGAAATACATTTTCTCAGCTTGCTGCTTTCACAGGTGGAAACAGGAACGGTATGATTGTTTTTATTTTCTTTTTATAAAATCAGGTAGCTAGAGCTGAGTGGACACATAATTATCCCAATGGGAAGTATAGCAGTGTCATATCAATCATTCTGAGCCTCCCACATGATGAGGCTGGGCTAATGACTCAAACCATTTGACAACTGGCAAATGATAAGCTTGCCAAAATCAAGAGCTTGAAACATCAGAGAAAGCTCAAAGTAAATCTTTGAGACAGCTCCAAATCCAATTCCATCCATTACCAACCACACCTGCCTGCAGAACTATGCCATTGTTGTTGCCAGCAGCACTATGCTAGGAAAAAAAGGACAAATTACAGAGAAGATGTTACCAGAACGAAAAAGAATGGCTAATGTTTTCCAAGGCACGTTTATCAGTCATTGAGTTACACAACTCTGCAATAGTTAACCTCACAACCCTGCCTCCCTCGTGTCTCTAGGAAAGCAGTTGTATTTCCACGTAGAGTCAACAGTAAAGTATGTAATCTCCACTCAACAAACTTTATTAAGAAAGAACTGTGTGATAAACACCACTTAGTGTTTACAAAGGTGACTTAGCATCCCACTGGTGGAGACAGACCTTTCTTTATCTACCAGAAAATAGTGGTTTTATGTGCAAGGTACTTTAGAAGCCAAAATGGTAGAATCTATTTCTCTTGGGGATATGAAGGGAAAGGCTTCTTAAAGGAGTGCCATGAGCTAAGTCTTGAAAGACACTCAAGAGTTTGTCAAGCAAACAAAGGGGAAACAAAATTGTAGATAGCGAACATGGAATATGCAAAAGCAGGAGAGAGCAGGCTACATCGTGGGATCTGAAGGTGGTGGGTTGGCTGGATGTGGAGGCTGGATTAGCCCTTCATTTTTAGTCATGCCTCTTAAATTTCTCTTGTAAAAAATTGTTTTCTGAAATGATGGGAGTGGTTATGGTAGATGGGGTGGGGGTGGGGGAAGGTGAGTGATAGAAATAAGACAAACCTAAAGAATAATTTAACTCAGCTTTTCTGAAAGTGAAGTTTCTGGACACTAGACCATCTGCAATGGCTGTTAGAAACTGCAAGGCTAGGTAACCCCATAGCTGAAGAATACAGACAGAACTGGTGCTGGGAATGAATTGCTTAACTCTAAAACTTGCAGAAAATATTCTCTCCTACAACATTCCTCATACCTCAGCTTCCTCCTTTGTCCACTCCTGCACTTGGATGCATGCCTCCCATTATGTTGGTACTCATCCTCTGGCCAGCACCATCCAAATTGTTATCTGAAATAAAAGCAATTGATAGATGAAGCCCTCCAAGTCAAGGGATCCCTAGATGTATGGATGACCTGTGTGTGCTTGGTGGTAAGTAGAACAATCTTATTTTTTTTTTCAAATTGCCTATAGAACATTGACACAGCAGTGACATTAAACTTAGAAAGATTTCTTAGAAAAATTGCAAAAAAGCAATAAAAAATTTAAAACCACAGTTCAGTCATTGTATGTGATTTTTGTCCTTCCAAGTCTTTGGTAAAAATAGTGAGATGGGGGCCGGCCCGGGGGCGCACTGGAGAGTGCGCCGCTTGGGAGCGCGGCAGCGCTCCCGCCGAGGGTTCGGATCCCATGTGGAGACCGGTTCCCGCTCACTGGCTGAGCGCGGTGCGGGCGCAACACCAAGGGTTGCGATCCCGTTGCCAGTCCCCAGTGCGGGCGTGACACCGAGGGTTGAGATCCCGTTGCCAGTCAGTAAAAAAGACAAAAAGGAAAAAAATAAAAAAATTAAAAAATAGTGAGATGGGTTATAGAGCATAAATCAATTCCTTCATTTAGGCCACCAAGGCTATCCAATCCAAGTTTCTACAACATGAAATTATCTGAAAACAGTGCTAAAATAATTTATTTTAGATGAAGTAAATAAAAATAATAGGATAGTTTGACAGTTTTTCATGTCAAAGGAACAGGATAAGTTTTTTGACTCATATCATTTGCCTACATCATTCCTTTGCACATGCACAACACCTTTAAAATTTTCTTAGGAAAAATTATTTTTTAATTCAAAAAGACCATCTCTGGAATTTGGAAATAAAAGCATATAGTTGTTTCCATGTTCAGATAGGACTAGGGATACTTAACTAATTAATGTTCCCAAAGGTGACATTCATACACTCCAGATAAGCAAAACTGACCACATCATTTTATCTCCAACTAACACATGTATGGAAACTTGGAATGCCAAGTGATAGTTGTGGATTTATAGAGAACTGGGCAGAAGGGGATTATAAGGCTGTATTTGGGTCCAGAAATGATCACCACAGGCTGGGGGAAGGGCCCCAGGTGCACATTTGTCATCCCTAAGCTAAATTTTCACCTCTCCGTGCTATCTTTTGTATCCCCTTGTCCATCTGTCTTCCAATTAATTCATTCTTTAGTTTGTTTCTCTTTCTGAGTTTTGCTGCTCATCAAATGCTAAGTCAGCACTGTTCAATCAGGTAAATTCCGAAATAAAGTAAAAGCTCCCTAAGGCACAGCCTGCTTAGAACATTTTAGGGTTTAGTACAGTGTATGACATTTAGTGTGCACTAAAAGAAAAAAATACTTTCCACCAAAAGTCAGCCATCAAACTCTGGAATTTCATAATAAGAATATTACCATACTGTATCAATTACAAATACAGACTGAAATGCAGATGCCAATAGCTTATGATATAGCAGTAAAGTTACCAAGGATCTGCACTAAAAAAAAAAAAAAGATTTAAATGCAGGAAATAATTTGGTAAAGATTAAAGAAATGAAGAAAAGGAATTTACAGTTGTTAACATAACTTTAGGAATTTCATATAAATTATTCCATTTAATCCTTGTATCAGTTCTATGAGTAAAAATAGCAAACATTTACTAAGAGCTTACTTGTGCCATGTGGCTATTCTAAGTGCTATATGGTCATTAAGTTATTTAATAGTTAGTTTTCACAACTCTATGTATTAGTTCTATTATTATCCCATTTTACAGTTGATAGAACTGAGTCAGGCAATCTGAGGTTAGAGCCCATACTCTTTAAGTACAACCACAATGCTCATTTTTCAGACAAGGAAATTGAGCCTGCTGAGAGAACAGTGAACTAACCTAGATAGCTAGTAAGAAGTGCACCCAAGATTAAAAGTCAGGTCTGCCTAACTCTGACACCCATATTTACTGTACCATACCACACTGCCAATCACAGAAATAAAATAAAAATTTTGAAAAGTATTCAAATTATAGTAAATTATATGATGCATAGAAGAGGATGAAAATATCAATCTCTTGTGTTAGATTTTTTTTCTTATTAAGCTAAATTCTACAAATAATCAGATATGAAACAAATAGCGGAAACTCTCTTCAACCTTACAAGATAATAGGCTTTTATCAGCTGGAGGCCAAACTTGAATCAAAGGGCAAGCTGACAGAGGGTGAGGGAAGAGGAAAATAGGTGGAGGAAAGACTTTCAAAACTGTTATTTCACCTTCCAGATGGGAAACAGAAAGTGACAAAGAACGTTTTCAACTCAGCCTTTCAAACACAAGTAAATACTAGGCAATGAAAATCTGGAAATAAGTGAAAGCAACAAACAGAACAAACTTAAAGAAAGCAAGCAAAGAGTGGCAGAATTGGAGAAAGAAGCATTCTTTAAGTAAATTGAATATGTTCCCATTCACATAACTATATTCTTATATATAATTTTCTTATTCAGAAGTATTTTCACAATAGCTGAAATATACTGGAAAGTGTACTATTTTTTTTTTTTTTTCACTACAAATGGGCCCAAGTCTTTATCAAGTTAAATCCTTCCTTATTGTGCTTGGGTCATCAGGAATTCCAATGCAAGGACATTTTAACATCCAAAAACTATCATTTATTGACTGTGTAATTTGCAGCTCTTTCAAAATTCCATGTTCATAACCACTGGTAGTTAAGTTTGAATTGCTGAATATTGCAACTCTGGATTTGGGTAATCATGTGTTGTGAGTGTAGAAATCAAGTTTAAGTGTTTCAGTGCTGAAGAACTATTCCTAAGAGCAGAAATGGCAACACCATTCAGTAAAGAAATGTGTGTAACAGCTACAGCATTTTCATTGTCTATCAGGATTTAAAAGTGGCAATGATCAAACAATTACTAAAAAATAAAAAAATAAAAATAAAAAGAACATGACCAATCATTATCCCTTGCGTTTTACTTTATTTTATTTTATTTTTATTTTTTATTGAGACATATTGTGGGGTATACGCATTTGTAGGGTACAGAGTTGAATATCAATACCTGTGCACAATACATGATGATCAAATGAGGAAATTAGTATACTCACCTTTGCAAAAGGTAATCATTCTTTCATTGAGTCTGATGCATTGACTCTCAGCCAAATGCAGTATTCTGGTAGATTTTCAGGCCAAATGGAATTGGTCTAAACAGAGTTGCAGGAATACACCTTATTTATTTTCGCCTTTCTGCTCCTCCTCAAATTTGGTCTAAGGCACCTCAATAGGTACGAATGTCATCATAGCTGCTAGTCCCATTTTTCAATTTCCGTAAGACAAATTTTGTTTCCCATTCATTCTCTCCACTTGCCTAAGACTGTCTCATGGTATTAGCAGTGAGTGTTTCCCATGGGCCAAAAGCAACTTCAAGTTCTATGTATTAACTCATTTTACTCTTCACAAAAGCTTGTGGGGTAGGCTATTAATGTTATTCCCATTTTACAGATAAAAAACACAGAGAGGTGAGCAATACAGCCAGGGACAAGAAGCTCATAAATGATAGAGCCCAGTTTCAAAGCAACCGTTCTGATGCCAAAAGTACTCTCTTAACCACTATGCTATGGTGGTGTTCTAGTAAAGTCTCCCATACAGGAGTACAGACAGAACACATGTATTAGTAAAGCACTTTTGTCAGCACAGAACAGAAAATAATCTGGGGATTTTATGAATAGAGGAAGTTATTGTAAGGATATATGTGGACCAGAATCCTCCAGGAAGCAAGATAGCTTTGGACTGAATGGCCATTCTCTCATTCTCTCTTTCTCTCTCTCTCTACCCTCTTTCTCCTCCCCAAATGCAAAGGGATCTTTACTGTAAAGCTATTAACACATGCTACAGTGCCTCTCACTTGCATGAACCATTGCAAACCCTGGGGACAGGCACCAGCAGTATGTTCACATCATATCCATTTTCTTTTTTTTTTTTTTTTGGCAGCTGGCCAGTTTGGGGATCTGAACTCGTGATCTTTGTAATAACACTTTGCTTTAACCAACTGAGCTAACCAGCCAGCCCACATCATTTTTTAAAAAATTTGCAAAAGGGGTTTTTATATTCTAAGAGGGCTTTGAAATTGATTAGCTTCAGGTCTCACAAAACTTCAAGCTATCCCTGGTCCCTTCCCTGGGCTCTTTGCTTCAGGCTGCCCTTCTGCCATGGTCTCCTCCTGCTGGTCGTCTGCTCCCTCTGCCCGTGTAACTCAGTTGGCCCCTTGATCATTTCAGCGTGCATGCCCTGCCCTGTCATGGCAGCACTGGCCACCAACCCCACTAACTCTGAGTCTCCCTCCATGGCACTTAGATTCCTGAGTGACAGAAAATAATGGATTGAACAACACCACTCCCAATCCGGTATGCTGGTCTTGTGTGCTGTCTCTGGAAATGCCAAGGAGATGGCCTCATTTTAAAAGAATAGTTTCATCCTTTCTTCATAGCTGACATCATTAGGAACTGAATAACAAGACATTCCATTCCTGCCTCAGCTTCCATGAAATTCAGGGAGAAGTTAAAGACTTAGATTATGATCCCAAAAGTAAAAAAAGGCAAATCTCCACATTTAAAATTTGTTGTTTGTTTGTTTTGTTTTGTTGGGTTTTGGGAGGAGGGTGGCTGGCCAGTACAGAGATCGAACCCGGGACCATGGGGTTATCAGCACCACCGTCTAACCAACTGATCTAACCAGGCAGCCCCTTAAATTTTTTTTTTCTCTAATACTAAAGTATCTTATGTTAAAGGTAATCCAACACAGACAGCAGTGGTTTGTCTAAAATGCTCTAGTGTGCTTCTCAGATTTGACAGTAAGAAATTTTGTATATTTGTGGACACTTGGAAATGTGGGTTATTTAAAAATGTGTTATTTATTCATTCATTTCTTTATTCATAAACACGTATTTAACCCCTTCTAAGTGCTAGACACTATTCTAGGGATAGGGTGCAGCAGTGGACAAAACAGACAAATTCTGGGGCCTCATGAAGCTTCATTCTAGTGTGGAAAGACAGAGATAATAACATAAATAAGTAAAAGATATATAGTATGCAAGACTGTTATCATTTCTAAGGAAAAAATTTAAAAAGGAGAAGGGATATGGAGTTGGGTGGTTTTAAATAGGAGAGAGAATGTTTTCTTCTAAACATTCACCAATTACACAAATTCATAGCATAATATTAAAAAAAAAATCTTCCCCTGATAAACTGACCATGTATTCTTTCTCTCTCCGTGACATATGCTATAGAAAGCTTTGAAGCACCATAGAGATCAAAAATGCAAAATAACTCTATGGTTATAAACTTAAAATTTCTAAGCAGAAGTCATGTGCTCCATATTGCTGAGGAATTATGTGAGACTACTGAAAAATTAAGTTTTTCTTACTTGGTTGATTTCTATATTCCACTAGAAGATAATTTGTTAACAATACATAAAGTGTTAGTTTGCAAGGAATGAACTCATTGGGCCAAACCTTTCGAAGAATTTTCAGACTTCTGGTTAACTCTATCTGCTCAAGGAATTTCACCTCTAAGTACTAAACTGTTCATGTCTTTGATAGCTAAAACTGTAATCTGAGTTGCTCTCTATATGTACTGCAAAAAATCTGAAGATATTCACTCTAAATGTAGGCGGATTATTTTAATACAAGACTTGTAATAGAATGATGACTGGAACTTTCCATTTGGTCCTTGATTTGGAGCTAAGTTCTAGAATAGAAAATAGGGTGCTATATATTACACTTCCTAAAGAGAACCACCAAGGGACAAGAGAGCTCACCTCAGGGCTTTCTAAGAAGTAGCAGACTGCTGAGTGTAATCACCCAACACCTGAGCCTTCACGTTCAAGTCTATTAAACCAGAGGGCTGGAAAAGAGAGAAAAGTGCCCTGGGGTCCTCAGAAACCTACAAATTCTGTTGCATAGTGAGAAACAATTCCCTTCCTTCCCCATGAGCTTGCTTCTTCTCCTTAAAGCCAAAGCTATAAAGCCTATGAGTGATTCCATCACAGTGAACCAGTCATCTCATTCCTCTGCTGGCTGTCTGCAAAGGCAGTAGGACTCACCGATACACCCCTGAACCTACCCAAGCAAAGGAAAAGAGAACTGGAGAGAAGGGCAACAGCAGGGCAGCCTGCACCTCCACCAACTCTGAAAGAGGTAGCTGGGCTTAAGAAATCTTGCTGGTGCTTCACCCAAGAGGCCCAGCTGTGCAGTGAGGTGACCTCAGCAGAAAGACTCTGTGGGGTGGACCACTGATGGCAGGGGCTCAGAAGGTGGAAGAGGTTGACTAGAAGTGAATTCCCCATGTCAGGAACTGGCATAAGGAAGGCCTTGCAGGATCCATGAAAAGTCCACATTTGTCTCTATGGTTGAGCCAGTCTTTGAATACTTGGACCACTGAGGGCACCAAAGCTCAGTCAGTATTAATCCCAGGAGCACTGACAACCAACCAGGAGAGAGATCTGCAATCGAGAGAAAGTTGAATGACAAGATGCTTGCCCTGTTGTCTCTTCTTTCTTCACACCCTAGCACAATAAAAGAAGCATAGAAGAAGCAGAAGTACAGAAGTTTGAATCGAGATATGTGTTGTGGGACTGGACTGAGCTTTAATAATAAAAAATAACTGGAGAGTTAGAAAATCTACCAAAGATGCCCATACAGAACCTGCTGCTCATTGGGAAAAATGTATTCAACATTTTACAATTGAAGTAGAGGCTTAGAGAAAAATTCAACACATTTGCTAATGAAAATATAACTAGTGAGAACATATGAAATAGAGACACACCCTTTGGTTCAGAAACCAAACAGAATAAGTGCCTGACTCATAGTAGGTACTCAATAACATTTGTTGTTGAATGAATCCACATATATGTTGATTCAGACTCAGTAAGAAATCAACTCAAGGAAGAATTAATTCAACTGTAGTTGAATTGATGACCTATAGTCTCTCCAGTTTATGATATCTCTACAGCCTGTCCTTCTGTCCACAGTTCTAATAAATTGTAAATGCTGCCTGAGAAGTCAGTTTTTTCTTCTGAATTGATGAAATTGGTATTTAAAGCTTACCTCTCTCTAAGTTTGGCTGTTAGTGGCTGAAAGGATGTCATCCTTTCTAATCAATTCTCAAATCATGACTGCCATTCTTCTCATACCAAACCAGTTTTTTCCCTAGTCATGTGCAAGATGTCTCTTTTAGTATAAGAACTGAGTGATCCTTCTGAATTTTCTGAAATACTCTCTTTAGTCCCTCTCCTTTAATCCTCTGAAATACTCTATGTAGCCCTCTTCAATTTTCAGTAGGACATCTGCATTTGACAACTTTCTCATACAACACTATCTCTACAAAGGAACTTAAGTTAGGTATAATCTAAACCTGCACTTATTATTTTATAATTCCAAACTCTGATACATGTAGATATAAATGATTTGCCCAAGAACACATAGCTAGGCAGTGATAAAACTGGGACTATACCACTGGGATTATACCAAGTCACCTCTCCTTCTCACTGTATCACGGCATCCAAAGCAGACCAGTCCATTACAATGTGCTCTCAGCCAGGGTAAACTGGCTAATTAAAAAAGCTTACATTAAAGCTGCTAGATAAATTCCCATTCTTTGGGGTCTCTTTAAGCTCACTTACATTAAACTTTTACAGCTTTCTCAAGAGATACTATCACAGATTTTCATGTAGATTAAATGGTATGAAGAAGGATGAACTTGCTAGTACCCCTTTTCTAGTTTTAATCAAAATAAATTGTAGATGTCTTGTAGGTAACCATCATACATGCCTCTTTTTAGTTTTCATTCCATGATCTAATATTCCAGGATGAAAGATGTTCCTCAAAAGATTTAAATTATTACAATTTGTTCTTGACTGCAGCACAAACAAGTAATTGAGACAACTGTACCTTTTTTAAAACGTGCAAAGAGGGCGTAGGGAGTGGGGAGTTTTGAAAGCCACTTATCATGTTCCCATTTACTATACTGATTAGAGGAATAAAAAAGCCCAGCATGGAGCTATTCTCCTGGCTTCTCATACAAAAATCATCAGGTGCCTTTCACCTTGTTTTTCTAAGTTTTTAAAATCAGATTTCATTAAGCTCTATATAGTCCCAATTTCTCTGCAGCAGGTACCAACATAAATAAATAAACTGCAGATACAGCTAAAGAAGAGAAAGGTCTGAATTAGGGCTTTGCCTTAAATCACAGGCTGCCTTGCAGTAATGACTGCCACAACTGAGATAAGAAAGTGCATCAATGGCTCTGCTGATATACAAGTCAGCTCCATGCTTTCTCTGATTGGTAACATTCCTGTTTTATTTCTCCTGAATTAATAATGTTCCCATATTTCTCTGCAAAAGATTTGGAGCATCCTTAGTTGTCATATATAATACTGTAGACTTCATCAGCAGTAAAATTCTAACCAAATAAGAGCAGTTGAGGAAATTTTAGGCAGGAATATGGAATTATAATTTAAAAATCAGAAATGTAGATAAGAATCTTTAGGAGGGAGCTTTTGCCAAAGACGATGGCTTTGTAAAAGAAAAAATGTTATAAAGCTATGGTTGTTATAAGAACTAGCCCAACAAGGTTTACTTTCTAGTAAAGTATTTAATAGTTTAATAACCTTCAAAATTACCTTTATAGGGCCGGCCCGTGGCTCACTCGGGAGAGTGCGGTGCTGATAACACCAAGGCCCCGGGTTTGGATCCCATATAGGGATGGCTGGTTCGCTCACTGGCTGAGCGTGGTGCTGACAACACCAAGTCAAGGGTTAAGATCCCCTTACTGGTCATCTTTAAAAAAAAAAAAAAATTACCTTTATACCCTGAAGTTAAAGGTTAAGGTCAAAAGAGATAAAAAATAATACTTTAATGTTCTCATCACAAAAAAACAATAAATTTTTGCTAACTACCCTAATTTGATCATTGGACATTGTGTACATGTATTGAAATATATATCTGTACCCCATAAATGTGTACAATCAATATGTTTCAATTAAAAAAGAAATTTTTTTAAGAAAAAAAGTTGATAATACTGAGGGACTTAATAACAACGTACTCGGAAATCTTTTTAAGACTAATTTGACACTGAAAATAGCAGCCAATAAAGTGAGAACTAAAGACATGAAGCAAGAAGACAGTGTAGTTAGGAAAGCAAAAACCAACAGCCCAGAAGTCTTTCAACTTTCTGTAATCTATCCCAAGTATTACCTGAACAAATTGTAGAGGAAAGAGAAGATTGAAGCAAAAAAAAAGGTGAAGCAAAATTTTACTGAGTTGGAATTCCTTTATTCTAATGTAAAGTGAAAACTAAAAAGACTTGTTACCGTCATCATAGATTTCACAAATCTATCTAGAATTCAGTAAGCAGAAAACATTAAGTGCCACTGAGATACAACACCACGTGACATATAACGGGAAGGCCACAAAGGAATTTTAAAAGTCACTTTCCTAAGAGAAATTTCAATTTACAGGTTGGGAAATAAGGGAGTACATATACATATGAATATAAGTACACAGGTGCTGGAAACATGCTTTCAGCTATGCTCTAGGTTGATGCCTACTGGAGAAATCATACTGGAGAAGTCCTTTACATATGCTAGTGACATGGACTTAAAATTAGCTATAATCATTCAGTGCCTGCTGTACACTAAGCACTAAGTGCTTTTACTTAAACAGTGTATCAAGACCAGTGCAATTCAGAAATTAAGCTTGCCCATCGTCTCAATCTATTAAATGAAAAGTTAAAATATTGACCAGATCTTTCTGACTCTAGGGTCATCATTCCTTCCACTATACAAAACCACCTCTCTAAATTAATTCACAAAACATCAACAACCCCAAATAGTGTACGCCTTATTTTTCTATTTGCTGCTTTGTTTTTAAGTAGAACAATACCCAATTGCAAACAACGCATATTAGGCCCACAAAAGGTCAGAACAGGTGACTCACAGAGAAGGAATAATTTTTCCTCATTTACTTTCAAAGTCCCTAAAAGAGATTATCCACTGTGGTGATATGATAAAAGAAAGACGACACATACTGAAATGTACTGATGTCTGAAATGAATGCAAGAAATGAATATGAAGGATGTAATGAAGTGATGACAGAGAACCGGCAAATAAGATGCTCAGTAAAATTTGTTGTTAATGAGATTACAAGGAATTTTACTCTGCTTTCTGGCCTTGGCCAAGACAGTGGACACTCAGTCCCTGGAGCTGGGCGAGATGGTCATTCACATGTTTACACTACATTTATATTATTTTAAACATCATATAACCCATTTGTGATGGATTTGACCTTAGGAATATACGTCAAACACCACAAGTTTATACTGACAAGTGAAAAAGTCAGATCTTCTTCACCAAGTCCATTTGTACAGAACAGAAGAAGGAAAACTCATCACAGCCAATGTCCCCACCATCATCTCTTCTTTGACAGACTGAATATCTCCACTTAATGCTTTGTGAACACTAAGATTTTAATCTGAGTGACAAAATTTCTGTATAAAGTCTTTTCTCAAGTGGTCAAAACTATTTTATTTCTTTCCTATTTCCTAAATTCATAGTATAGGTTATATGGTTGCAATTCTGTTTTTTTACTTGCTTTGTTCTAGAATACACTCCAAATACCCTAACAAGTACATTTTCTATTCTTTTTTTATTTACTTTTTAAATTTTATTTATTTTTATTGTAATGTAGTTGACTGTATATATCTGTGGGCTACAGAGTTGAATATCAATAACTGCAATATATGATGCTCAAATCAGGATAATTAGCATATTCAACATTATATAATGCAATCATTTTTCATGCCCATTTACCAATTCCTCCCTTATCTTCCCTTTCCCTTCCCCTTTCTCACCTCTGGTGACCTCAGTTTTGTTCTCTCCTTTTGAAAGTTCAATGTATTATTGTGACTGTTGTTTCTTTCTTCTTTCTTTTTTAATTATTTGTTTATTTTTTAAGCTCCTACTTATGAGTGAGGACATGCAGTGTGTCTCTTTCTATGCCTGGCTTATTTCACTTAACGTGACATTCTCTAAGTTCATCCATGTTGCTGTAAATGTCAATATTGCTTTCTTTTTTATGGTGGAGTAGTACTCCATTGTGTAAATCTACCACATTTTCCTTATCCAATTGGGCAACAATAGACATTTAGGTTGGTTCCAACTCTTGACAATTGTAAATAAAGCTGTGTTAAACTTGGGGGCACAGGTATCCCTTTGACATGATGATTTCCATCCCTTTGGGTATATACCCAGCAGTGGGATTGCTGGATCAGTGTTAAACTTGGGGGCACAGGTATCCCTTTGACATGATGATTTCCATCCCTTTGGGTATATACCCAGCAGTGGGATTGCTGGATCATATGGCAGTTCTATCTGTAGTTGTTTCAGGAAACTCCATACCATTTTCCATAATGGCTACACTAATTTACAGTCCCACCAACAGTGTAGGAGCATCCTCATTCTCTACATCCTCACCAGCATTTGTTACTCTCTTTTTGATAATAGCCAGTCTAACTAGGGTGATATGATATCTCACCATGGCTTTGATTTGCATTTCCTTGACGCCAAGTGATGTTGAGCATTTTTTCATGTGTCTCTTGACCATTTGAAAATCTTCCTTTGAAAAATGTCTATTCAGCTCACTCCTTTGCCCATTTTTCAATTGGGTTATTTGGGTTTTTTACTGTTAAGTTGTTTGTGTTCCTTGTGTATCCTGGATATTAATCCTTTGTCAGATGCATAGTTTGCAAATATTTTCTCCCATTCTGTAGGTTGTCTTTTCACTCTATTGTTTCTTTTGCTGTGCAGAAGCTTTTTAGTTTGATATAATCCCATTCATTTATTATTCCTTTAGCTGCCTGTTCTTTTGAGGTCATATTCATGAAGTTTTTGCCCAGTCCTACTTCCTGAAGTGTTTCCCCTGTTTTTCTCTAGGAGTTTTAGGATTCTTATAATTTCAGGTCTTATATTTAATTCTTTAATCCATTTTGAGTTGATTTTGGTACATGTTAAGAGGTACAGGTCTAGTTTCATTCTTCTAAACATGGATGTCCAGTTTTCCCAGCACTATTTATTGAAGAGGCAGTCTTCTCCCCAATGTATGTTCTTGATGCCTTTGATGAAGATCAGTTGGTTGTAAGTTGTGGGTTGATTTCTGGGTTCTCTATTCTATTCCATTGGTCCGGGTGTCTGTTTTTATGCCAGTACCATGCTGTTTTGGTTACTATAGCTTTGTAGTCTAAATTGAAGTCAGGTAGTGTTACGCTTCCAGCTTTATTTATTTATTTATTTTTTGCTCGGGATTGCTTTGGCTATTTGTGGTCTTCTGTTATGAGTGTTAAAACTGCTTTTTCTATTTCTGTGAAGAATGTCATTGTTATTTTGATGAGGATTGCATTGAATGTGCACATCACTTGGAGAAGTATGGACATTTTCCTTAGAGTGGTATGGACATTTTCACAATGTTAATTCTTCCAATCTACGAGCATAGAATGTCTTTCCATCTTTTTGTCTTTCCATCCTCTTTAATTTCTTTCAACAGTAGTTCTTGTTGTAGAGATCTTTTTACCTCCTTGGTTAAATTGATTCCTAAGTATTTTATTTTTGTGATGACTATTGTAAATCAAGAAATCAAGCTTACTTGATTTCTTCTTCTACTAGTTTGTTGTTGGAGTATAAAAATGTTACTAATTTTTGCATGTTGACTTTGAATTCAGCAAATTTACTGCAATCGTGTATCAGCTCTCAGAATCTTTTTGTAAAGTCTTTAGGCTTTTCTATATATAGGATCATGTCATCTGCAAACAGGGACAATCTGATTTTGTCTTTTCCAATCTGGACACCCTTTATTTCTTTCTCTTGCCTGATTGCTCTGGCTAGTACTTCCATTCTTAGAGGAAAGGATTGTTTCCATTCTTAGAGGAAAGGATTTTAGCTTTTCCCCACTTGGGATGATATTGGCAGTGGGTTTCTCTTATATGGCTTTTATAGTGGTGAGATACTTTCCTTCTATACTTAATTTGCTAAGAGTCTTTATCGTGAAGCGATATTGAATTTTGTCAAATGCTTTTTCTGTATCTTTTGAGATTATCATATGGTTTTGCCCTTGATTTTGTTGATGTGGTATATCACATTTATTTAGTTGTTTATGATGATTCATCCTTCATCCCTGGGATTAATCCCACTAGATCATGGTGTATAATCTTTTTGATGTGTTTCTGTATTCCATTTGCTAATATTTTATTGAGGATTTTTACATCTATGTTCATCGATGATGTTGGCCTATAGTTTTCTTTTTTTGTTGTATCTTCGGTTTTGGTATCAGAGTGATGCTGGCCTCATAGAATAAGTTTGGAAGAATGGCTTCTGATTTAATATTTTGGAATAGTTTAAAGAGAATTGGTATTTATTCCTCTATAAAGGTTTGGTAGAATTCAGCTGTAAAGTCATCCAGTCCTGGGCTTTTCTTTATTGGGAGACTGCTGAATACAGCTTCAATCGCATGGCTTGTTATTGATCTGTTCATGTTTTCTATCTCTTCTTGGTTCAGCCTTAGTAGTTTGTATGTGTCCAGAAATTTATCTGTTTCCTCCAGGTTTTCAAATTTGTTAGCTTATAGTTGTTCATAATAGCCTGTAATGATTCTTTGTATTTCTGTGGTAGTGGTTGTAATGTGTCCTTTTTCATTTATAATTTTTGTTATTTGGGTCTTCTCTCTTTTTTTCTTAGTTAGCCTAGCTAGTGGTTTTTCTATCTTGTTTATCTTCTCAAAAAAACAACTTTTTGTTTCATTGATCACTTATGTTGTTTTTGCATTTCTGTTTTATTTAGTTCTGCTCTGACCTTAATTTCTTTCTGTCCAATAATTTTAGGATTGGGTGATTCTTGTTTATCTAGTTCTTTGAGGTGTAGCATTAGGTTGTTTATTTGAAATCTGTCTATTATTTTTATGTAAGTATTTATTGCAATAAACTTCCCTCTTTGTACTGCTTTTGCAGCATCCCACAGCTGCATCTACCTCCCTTACATCTGTGGTATCCATGGCAGCAGTAGGGTTACCTAATGGTGGTGGCAGTGGCACCTGTGGCTGCAACTGCCCCCCTAACCTCTGTGGTGTCCTTGGCAGCAGCAGGATTACCTTGTGGCAGCTGCTGCCATCTCCCTCTTGTCTGCAGTGTTCTTGGTGGCAGCAGGGTTAACTCATGGCAGCGGCAATGGCAGCATTGGTTGCAGCCACATCCCTCGCACCTGTGGAGTCTGTGGCTGCAGTGACAGACCACCTGCAGACCTGCTGCTCTGTGGGGAGCGGCTCTGTGATTGGTGATGTTTCTGGAACCAGAAAATAGTTCTGGTGGCTGTGGCAGTGGTGGTGCTAGGCCCATTTCAATCTTCCTCTGTGGGAGGAATGCACCCTGGGCACCTCTAATCCTCCAGGTTCCCCTCAAGAATCTATTTTCTTTTCTTTTGCTTTTCATATAAAAGGCAGCCAGTTCTTCAAAAACAGAATGGAAAGTTATATGTTAAGTTCAAGAAACTTTCAGTGTACAGGGTAAGTAGATAATTGGGTATTAAATTTTGTCTGATAATATAAATTTGAGATTTTCTGCAAACACTTGATATTTAAGGCTTGAAATGGATGAATATACCGTACAAATGGGGGTATACAGAGAAAGAATAGGTCAAAGGACTGAACCCTTGGGTTCTATAATATCACAAAGTCAGGTTGCTATAGAAGAATTAATAACAGAGACTGAAAAGCAGTGATATAGGAGAAAAATGTGAAGAGTATTGGTCCTGAAAGCCAGTTTTCAAGAGTACTGACCACCTTTGTAGAATGCTACCGACATTTGCCCAGCCTCCCTAGAAAACAGAGTATGAGACAAATTCTTTACTGAAGGGCGTAATACCAAGGTATCAAAAGTGAGGAAGGAAAGGAGATGACAATGGGAAGTAGAGAAACATGGTAGGTGGTGCATTACTGAGCCTAGCAGATCTTCACATGTGTATAGTTAGTTCAATCACGAGGGATGTCTGAAGAGAACATATGGAGCCAGTACCTTTCAAATACTCCATTGGTATAGAAGAAAGGCTAGAAATGAAACTGCTGGCTCCTTCCTATCTTTTCCTCTCTCTCTCTCTCTCTCTCTCTCTCTCTCTCTCTCTCTCTTTCTCTCTCTCTCTCTCTTTCTCAGAGGGGGGCATGAATTCCCCTGCACTTCCTAGTTTTTACCTGGCCCCGTGCACCCCTGTGTGACACTTCATCTGACTTTAGACATGGCAGGCAGACCTTCAGTGGTTCTAGACAGGCCATTCCTGGACACAGGAAATGCTGTGCCTCCTGCCATGCTGTCTCTCTCTCTCTCTCTTTCTTTCTCTCTCTCTATTTCTCAGAGGGGGGCATGAATTCCCCTGCACTTCCTAGTTTTTACCTGGCCCCGTGCACCCCTGTGTGACACTTCATCTGACTTTAGACATGGCAGGCAGACCTTCAGTGGTTCTAGACAGGCCATTCCTGGACACAGGAAATGCTGTGCCTCCTGCCATGCTGGGTGTAATGGAGCCCATACGGAGTCCAGCGTCTTCCCTCGGGAGTGGAAAGACTGCCAGTGTGGTTAGGACATGAAACAGAAGTAGCTGAAGCTCTCCACTGAACAAGCTGCCAAGGCTCAGTGGAGCAAGTGGAGCCAAGGGAATCAGCTGGGGTGATGAACTCACCCTCAGATATAGCAATGAGGGGACATTGGTTACTGTCTCTTTAGGCACTTCAATCAAAACTGTTTCTTCTACTGGATATTTTCTTAATTTTTTAACTAGAAAAGAACGTAATTAAGGTCTTCATCCCTATGCTCTCCAGATGGCTTCTTGGTCATCATGTAAATTTTTCTACTCCTTCACAGAGCTATACATACCAAGGATATTGGGAGTAAATTCTCTATTTAACTACAAAGAAAAAGTGAGTCTTGTTTCACCTTTTCCAGAAAAATTGGGGCAACTTGTTTTGCCAATAACCTAATAAGAGAATCATTTCACAAGTGGCTGTTCTCAGAACAAAGAGAATCTGCTCCAAGAGGCTTAGTCGTCTCCACAATTGACAAGGAAGGGAAAGCAATTGAGACCAACGTTGCTCTTGCCTCAATGAAAAGTTTTTCTTACTTTTATTTGATTATAGCAGAATTGCTTGTATAGAGATAAATATGAGTGTCAGAGTGGTGTGCTTTTGTAACTTATTCTGATTACAAATAGAAAAACTAAAATTATTAGCATGTCTGTAAAAATCAAAAATCTCAAAAAATATATGATAAAATGGTACCATTTTATCTTATTCCCAAAGATCTCTTTTAAAAATATCAACAACATAAAAGCCTACGAAACCACGTTCGAAGATTCTCAACTTTTTGACTCAAGATCAAGAGCTGAAAATGTCTTCAATTTGACCAAATCTGACCCATTAGTGAGATTTTTGATCTGGTATATTTTATGTTTGGTTTTGGTAAGGCAGTGCCTTTAAGTTTTTTTGAATATTGAAGACCTTAGGTGAAAAATTATCACTCCAGTGCTACCACTCCCAATTGTTTGCAAGCAGCCTAATTCACATATTTATTTTTGACCTGCCAGCCCCATGTAAGTTTAAGAACCACAGGCTTAGATCAACACCCAAAGGGTCAGGAGCAGGATGCTTCATCAGGATGAAGTTTTACCCTTTGACATTTCAAATCCTGCAAAACAATGGCCCAAGGATGGTACGGGCATTCTACATCTATTTTCCTTCCAGACCTTCCAGAAGCACGAGTTGGAGAGATTGCTTTTTCTCTTGATTTTCAATCAAGAAATTTTGAAGTTAGAATATGCACAAATACAAACACACAAATGTCTTAAAGACAAATATTAATTCTAAGAGACAGAATAAAGAAATCATTAGACTGATAGGAATGCTTTTCTAAGGGCCCTATAATTTGGAAAAACGCAGATTCTCACAGTAGAATCAGTACATCATGTTAGTATGCAAACAAATGTTTTTTTCCTTTCCTTCATCCTGTCCTCTAACTTATTAACCCTTCTGAACCAGTTGAAACTAATAAAGTGCCATTACTTAATAGACTGTCTTAAAACTATATAAAAACATGCTCTTTGACTATGAAATTCCAACTGGTTTAAAATACTAGCCATGATTCATTTTCAACTTCAGTTTCTGGCAGGTGAGAAAATGGGGAGAGTGTCTCTATTTGGTCTGAGAAATGATGGTAAATTCAATATCTCTATAAGAATTATTTGAATACTTCCCTGTTTATATATAAATACTTAAGAGGTCATTGTGTCTCTGTTATACAACTCTGATCTTTCAATTATACTGCTTACATTGTATAAAGAGTGAGAACCTGCCTGCACGCAAGAATGTAGGCATCTATATTTAAGGTAATAGTTATGGGCCATTGGGAAAGTGTGTCTTTTTCTGCATTTTTATGAACCTTAAAAACTTATTTTGATAGAGATTAATGTTCTCTCTGTAATTAAATGCAAACTAAGTATTGAATCACTGTACCTCCCCAGTTATCAGACCATACTTGACTTATCACCAACTTCAGATGAGCATGTTTATCAAGTATTTTCTGAATTAAGATTTACTTTCATGGTGCTCTTAATTATTTTTTCTACTTACTATTTATCTTTTGTGAATTATACTTTGGTAATTAAAAAATAATAATTTTCTGCATTGACCTTGTACTAAACTGACTAGTTATTATAGGGATGAAGACTCTTTGGTTTTAACATAGTAAAAAAAGGGGGGGGGGGAATAAAACATGTACACCATAAGGCTTTGAACCAGATGATCACCAACATACCTTCCAACTCTAAAATAAATAAACATATAGATCCTACAATACAGCCTTTGATAACTGGCATAAATAGAAAGTAAAGAGGAGAAATAACTTTGTTTAAGAGACAATAACCTTGGCCACAAAACTGAATGTTTGCTCAGCTGAAAGATAAGAGAGAACAAATGTGCAAATAAAAGAAGACAAATAAAAAGGCTCTGGGGCTCCCTTTGTGAAAGATCCTCACTATTCCATCCTAATCCCTTCATGAGATGATTTCTCTCTGTTGTTCTAAATCATAGTAAGGAATTTGGAAGGTATTCGGAGTCTATGTCCCTATTAATTCAATCAGGTGGGTCTCACAGAAATAATAAAATTGCCTAAAACTGGAAAATAAATTATTCGGCAAAGAAAAAAGTGTAATGGATAAGGTAGTTATAGAAATAATCCAAATTTTACTGGGATAAGAAGGTCAAAGGCTTGTAAATTACTAAAAGCCATCTAAGAGCAAACATGGGAAAAAAAAACAGCACAGGACATTTAAAAATATCAAAGGGAGCATAGAGAGAGGTAGGAATTTGGATGGTGGACACTGAAGATAAAAGAAACATGTATCAAACAAAAGGAAGTTTCTCAAGGAAGCACATCTGATCCCAAAACAGAAAAAAGAGAACGAAAAAATAAAGCACAACCACAGGATACAGATTCAGAAAACGAACACTGAAATACATATATAAAAGACCCACTGTCTACAGGGATATGCATCTTTTGGTTCCTACTTGCTATAGACTGAATGTTTATGTCCCCCACCCCAAATTTATGCATTGAATTATTGCCCCTGTAAAAGAAACCCCAGAGAACACCCTTGTTCTTTCTGCCATGTGAGGATACAGCAAGAAGACAGCAACTGTGAACCAGTAAGGAGGACTTCACCAGACCCTGAATTTGCTGGTACCTTGATCTTGGACATCCCAGCCTCCAGAAATGTGAGAAATAAATTCTTGTTATTTAAAAGCCACCCAACCTATGGTACTTTTGCTACAGAAGCCTGAACAAACTAAGACACTACTATTCCAGGCAAATCTTGTACTCTCCCTTTCCATAGAAAGATATCAGACCTTGAACATATGCAGAACAAATGGAGATAGGCAAGCATACACTATCAGATTTGATTGAATTGTTATTATGTTTTCAGAGGTGAAACTGAGAAAAATTTATATTCTATAGAAGTAGGAAAAGGAACTCTTCCCATAGCTTACAAGTTATATCTGGTTCACTCATTCATTGGGTGACCAGATCCTTCCAAGACAGGTACCCTCCTTGCCATCAGAGGCAGAATTTTATTCTAGAAGGCAGGTACAGTGTGGCAAGTCTAGTATGAAGTGTTGGATAAAACTGAGAGCCACATAACAATGTATAAAGCAAGTAATGGTTTGAATATTAGGAGAGAGTAAGACATGATGTTCAGATAGGCCAATGACAAGGATTAAAGCCAAATACTCAAAGAACGGGAGGGACTTATCAGATTCCTAAGTGACTTTTAAAATCTTGTGTGTATAGCTCTCATTTATGGATAAAATATAATACATTCAGTGAATGAACTAAGAGGGAAGCAAATAGTGCTCAGAAGAGTGACCTGGCTTAAGGGCAGTGGCAAGGCACACAAGTTGGATAGCTTACAGAATACTGTACAGTCAACCCCTTCACTGCTCCAAATCAAGAATCAGTAAAGTTTATCTATTACACCTTTTATTGCCTTACTCCATGTATTATTCGTTTGATCTTGAGGGACGCTAAGAGCTTGGAGAGAGGATTCTGATACCAACAAAGAAAGAAGAACTTCTTACCCTAGTAAGGGAACAAGACCCGTCTACCCCAGTAAAGAAACAGCTAAACCAAACTTGAACAATCTTCTTTCTAAAGGTCAAGAAATATGGCTTTGTTGGGGTCCTTTCCTTATACCAAAGGATCTCAGAACATCTCTTAGCATACTTAAGAATCATCAATCCATAGATCTAAGTGAAGAACGAGCTGTGTGGTTAAATGGCATTTATATAGAGAAGAATAACTTGTCTCATTTTATTTTATAACCAAGTTTCCCATGTCCTCATACTACAAACTCATTAAGCTAGACACATCCTCAGCTCTCCATAAAATTCAGTCTTCTGTCTTGCGGACAGAACGTGAACATGTCCCTTACTTGAATAACAGAGATATGATAAAGGATATTTATCCTTGGCTATCTTTCACAAACAACAAAAGGGGAAATTATCTTCTAAGAGTACTTTGTCTGGGGACTTTACTGTAGGCAAGTTAGGGCTTCAGTGCTTGAGGTGGCAAGTGAGGAAGGATTAATGTGCTAATTAGTACAGGTTCATCAATGAATGACAAAAAATGCAAAATCATATTAACTTTAAAAACAAATAGAAATTTATTTCTCTCTCAAGTAAAATTTAATAGGATCCTTCAATCTTATGGCCCACTTGGCATGGCTTCCACTGTCAAATACACCTCGTGGTCCAAGATTCCACCTCCAGCCACCATTTCCCCTTTCCAGCCAGCAAAGAGAAAGGCATAACCCCACCCATAAGAACATCTGCTAAAACCTGCCCAACAGTTCCATTTATCTTCCATTGGCCAAAATTTAGTCAAAAGACCACCTGGCTACAAGAAATAGTCTTTATTCTGGTTGGCTTCATATCCAATCAAAATTTGAAAATTCCATTACTGAAGAAAGGGAGAACTAGGGTGATCACGTAATTTATCTTCCAAACTGGGATGCTATTGGGTTACAAGAGGCACAATTAGCAATTAGGCCATGACAACACACATAAACTGGAACATAAGGTCACCCTGGAGAGATCAGTTGCTGAGGTACAGCAAGCAGTCTCTGCCACTGTCAATAATACTAATAATATTGGCTATCATTTTTGGAGGCAAAAAAATGTGTCAGGTATGTCGTAGTCACTTGGCTTTTTACTTATTTAGTAAATACTTGTATTTATAATGTATTAACCCTCACAACAACCCCCTGAAGTTGATATTCTTGCCCCCATTTTAATGGTTAAGAGATGGATGCTCAAAGAAGTTGGGTAACTTGCCCATAGCCACACAGTTAGTAAGTGTCAAATCTTGGAACCAAGTTAATTGCTTTTTTTTCAATATTATTCATATTTATTTTTGTGGGGTACAGTGTGTTGTTTTAATACATGTGCATATAATGTTTCAGTGCATGTATGCAATAATTCACTTAGGGTAGATAGCATAGTTTTGTACCAGTTCTGAGTCTAATGTTGTCAATTTATTTTACGTAATTGACAGCAGTCCCAGCTGCTGTCAATTTTTATATAAAAATATGTTCTTTCACCTCAAATGCGTTAAGCTAAGTTAAAGAAGCCCAACATAAAAGAATATATATACTTGTATAGTATAATTCTATGTACATAAATTCTATAAAAGGCAAAACTAGAGTGATGGAATGCAGGTCAGTGCTTGCTGGGGACTGTTCAGACAGGAGATTATCTGCAAAAGGGCAGGAGGACAGCTTTTGTGGTGGTGGAAATGTTCAGTCATGACTGTGCTAGTGGTTGCACAGTTGAGTTCACTTATCAGACTCATTGAACTGTACACCTAATATTGATAGATTTTATTGTATATAAGTTACACTTCAAGAAAACTGGCAAGAGATACAGACAGAAAGGGAGATCAATCCCATCATCAAAAACATGGTGGTCAAGGATATCAGAGGAGTGAAAGGCATGAATTTGTAGCTCTCTATCAATATTTCACCCAATATTTCCATTTGTATTACCAGAAGTGGAGACTGAATAGGATAGCCGCCATTTGACTAACCCCTTGTGCATTTCTGTGACCTTTCACATGAGCTAGAGTTCTTGATGGGGCCTCTTCTAGGAAACCCAAGAGATCTCCTCTCTAACAATATGAATCTTCTTCTGGGGTCCCACTTGCTTCCACCGACATGGTTACATTCTTCCATTTTTTTATTCCCTCCACTTACCTATTTGATTATCTATGTGTGTATGATTATCAAATGATCAAAATTATAGATCTTCTAGGAAAAAGAACAATCCCTCTAATAACTGCAAAGCTTCCAAAAAAGAAATACTGGGACATTTGATAGCAGAATTGCTATGGTCTTATTGTGAAGCACATTGCATACCTGAAAAGTTTTTACCCAATTCAATAGCTAAATAAGAGCCATTTGAAGGGACTTCTGTAGATTTTTTGCAGGAGGGTGATGCGATGAAAACCATGCTTCAATAAAATAAATCTGGCAAAGTTTTATGAGATGGATTAGAGCAGGGAGAGACTGTAGGAGGCAAGATCAATCAGGACACTTTCACAACGGCCTAAGTAAGAGCAAAGGAGGGCCAGATCAGAGTGGTGCAGTGGGCGCAGGCAGGCAAGGGGGAGAGAGATTAGGTATTGAGAGCTGCGGAGGAGGGAGCAACCAAAGACTGTTCTTTCTCCACCCACCACCCTCTGGCCTGGACCCAGAAGTGCAATGGGGAGGAAAAACAGTACAGTCTGACAAATAGAGCTGTGGGTGGCCCTGGAACAATCTACTTAAACATCAAACTTGTTATTTCCCCCTGTAATTTTGATGTTTTTCATCGTATTCCCAGTATTTATGTGTTTTCATTTTTTACTACCATATAAATTCCTGTAACAGCCAAGAAACTTTGACATTAAATGCCTTGCAAATTCTTCCTTCTTCCATTAAGTTCTAATATCACTGACTCCCATCAATAAGGTTATTATTATCTTGCTGTCCCTCTTTCAGTCATTCCATTTCCTCCCTTTACTTTTTGTGATTGTTTTACGTGTGCCTTTTCCACTGCCTATAGAGTTGACAACAACATTTTTTTTTCTCTTGTTTTTTTTTTTTCTGGTTAGCCATATTTTGTAGCAGGTTTATAAAATTTAACTCAACTATAACTCAGATGTAAAGAGAAAATAAAAAGTTCTTTGTAGTTCCATACTTAATCTGGCCCTCTGTCTTAGTCAGTGGAAAACAAATTAAATTAAGTTAAAATTTTATCTCATCAACAGTGCTGACTTCATCTGAGGAAATACTCAGTCTTTTTAAAAATATTGTTTAGTTCCTGAGCTAGCCCCGCTCCCCTGCACTTCTGATGGTGACAGATGGTCCATTGTGGTGGGGGTGGGGAATGAGGCTTTTGGGTCCTCCTGGCAAAGGAAAGAGCTGAGTCTTCAGTGCAATGTACTCTGATTCCCCAGGTCTCCATGGCAACACCAGGGCTCCTGGGTGCAGTTTGCCCTGCTGCTAGGCTGCATGGCTTCACTCTGCGTCAGCGGGATTCTTGTTTTGGTCTCTCCTGGCTTTGTCAGCACCTAGTACTATATCCTGATTAACCCTGTCCCATCCCCGTTCCCACTGGCCACAGATCTCTGTATGACAACCACAACTTTTCTTATGTCCATGTCCACCAGCCCCCATTCCTGATGCAGGATTGCCTAGCTTCTCACTGTAGGCTCCTGAAGGCAGCTCAGGGAAGCCATCCTGCAAGACCGCCCTCTTCTGACCATACTGTGCAGCTACTTTGCTATGGCCAGGCCTGAGGTTGGTGCAAGAAGAGACACAGAGATGATTTTGTAATCCTGAATAGGTAGCACTGAGAAAAGCTGCCTGCCCTCTGTCTTCCACCTTACCCTCACTAACCCATCTCCTGTGGAGCTGGTGGAGCTAAACAGCCCAATTCAGCTCTATCACTCATTAGAGGTGGGATCTCAGAGGAGTTATTTACTGGCTCTGTGTCCCAGTTTCCTCAACTGTAAAATGAGAATAAAATAGTAATTTACCTCATCGTGTCATTGTGAAGATTGAATGAGCTTACATGTATATGAGTATTTCTATATACTTGCATGCATATAAGTAATAACGCAGAGAAGGTATTCAACAAGTTAGCTTTTTCTTTTCCTTCTCATAAATTTCTTAGAATAGAAAAAGGAGAAAGGTTTTTTACTTTCTTCATTATTGATATCCTTTTCCCAGACTCTAGCCAATCTTCAGTGGCAGGCTGCTGTATCTGCTTTATAGCATAAGCGAGCTTAATAAACTGAATTTTCTGTGCTTGGTTGTATGTATTCTAGACTGGAGGAAGAGATCAAGAAAATTGGAAAAGTCTCTCTCAAGGCAGAATCCTAGCACTATATCCTGCCTAATGATCTTATGATAAGATAATGGAGGCTGAACATGTTCTTGGTGTATTCTTGGTCTTCCTTCCCTAACGTGTAATCTCTGCCCACATTCCCATGCCCATCCTCCAGGTAATTGGATGGCTAGAGCAATTTAGGTCAGAGATCTCGGGAAGGCAAAAGAGAATAGCACATTAGAAATTTTAAGTGTTACTCCTTTTCATTTATATTCCCAGCTTTGCTCCCTATACTTAAGCACTGATCAAATAATTAGAATTATGTTCAAATTTCTGTCCTATTCAGTTTAGCATTTGCATAACATGTCCTTCAGTTTACAATTTAATAAACTGCAACTTCATCTGTTGCCACTAAAAAGTGGCAAAATATGCGTATATTAGAAACTACCCTCTGGCTTTTTTCCCCAAGGTATTATCTCTGTATAATTAAATAAGCTTCAGTAAAAGTGACCTGTTCTGGACAAATTATCAAATAATTGCAAAAGATCTCAACAGATATGATCATTTAGCTTTTGCTAAAAGTGGTAAGGCTAATTACTTGTTATATTAAATAGGAGAGAAACAGTATAAGATCCCCAAATCCTTAATTCCCAAATCCTAAACTCAGGTGTAAAATCCTTAATTCCGAAATCCTAAACTCAGGTGTATATTGTAATGGGCAGTGAACACCACTACCATTAATTTGCAGTACTGTGGACTGACCTTATGTAATAATAACAATCCAATCTGAACCATGTTTGCTTAGAATACTGAAGGTTGAACAGCAATTTGTGAGTGCTAAATGTTAAATTATTACAGAATGTGCATCACTAAAGTAAAGCACTCTCAGTGTCTATTTTGGAAGGGACCAGCCATAAAGTGTAGTTGGCCTACTTAGGTGCAACTTATCCATCCATGAACTCTTAGGGTGCAGTAAACATCATAGCTGCCTGTGCCAACCCCAGCCAACAGCCTCACATTCCATTTACTTAGAGTCCATAGCCCCAATCAGAGTAGCTTGACAAAATGGTGACAATAAATGTCACTAAGGAGTGAATTTGGATTTACTAATACAGTGTTGACACTGTATATAGAAACAAGGAGTGACGTAGGAAGTGGGGGCAGGGGAAAATCCAGGAAACGCATAAGTTTGATCAAAGTCTTGGAAAATAAGGATTTAATAGGAGATTCTATTCAGTCTGGAGAAAAAGATCCTGAGGGGATATTTACCAGTTATAAATTTCAGAGTAATTTCAAGCATAGGTATTGGAACCACAAAAAACCTGAACTTAAATTCTGGCATATCTGCTTACGGGCTCTATGAGTTTGGGCAAATTACACAAACTTGCTGAGCCTCAGTTTCCTCATCTATCCAAGGCAAATACCTCTTACTGGAGAATTAAATAAAATAATGACAGTGTAACAATATGGTCCATGTCCCCATTATCCCAGCTAGGGGAGCTCCTCTCAGCACTCTGCTGGATATATGAGTAGGAGGTCCCATTTTATCATGCTGCGGGGCTCTGTGATGATTAGCCTCAGGGCTTAGCTGGATGGTAAACAACAAAGACTAGTGGCACTGGTCAGGTGCTAGTCCCCTATTCTCGGGAGTTAGCTGTGAAGGGCTCTTTCTTAGTCACCAGGGAAATGCAAATCTAAACCACAATGATATACCACTTCACACCTACTAGACTGGTGGAATTTTTTTTAAAACTGTGACAATACCGAGTCATAACAAGAATGCAAAGCAACTGGAATGCTCATACACTGCTGGTGGGAGTACAGAATAGCATTGTTTTGAAAAAGAGTTTGACAGTTTCTTATGGAATTAATCTTACACTTACTGCATAATGCACAAAATTCTGCTTATGTGTCTTTACCTAAGATGAGCTAAAATAAATGTCAACAAAGGACTTGTATGCTAATGTTTGTAGAAGCTTTATTTATAATAGCCCAAAACTGAAAAGTACCCAAATGTCCATCAATTGGAGAAAGGATAAAAACATTGTGGTGTGTCTGTACAATCTAATACTAGTCAGCAATAAAAATAAACTAGCTCTTCCTGATACATTCAGAAACACAGATGTATCATGAAAGCATTATGGTAAGTGAAGGAAGCCAGACAAAAAAAGCGACCTTCTGTATGATGCCATTTACAAGACATTTAGAAACATACAAAGTCATAGTACAGACATCAGGTAAGTAGTTGGCACAGTCTAGCAGACTGGAGAAGGGATTGACCACAATGAGGCACAAGGCATCTTTTAGGGGTGATAGAAATGTCCTATATGATGATTGTGGTGGTTATATGTATATATATTTATGTATTAATTCCTTGAAATACATCTAACTGTACATTTAAAATTGTACAACTTTGCCATATGTAACATAAGTCCCTATAAAGCTGACTTAAAAAAAAAAACAACTAATACCAAAAGAAGGCAAGTAAAAAAAGCATAAGAGATAGAAATTAATAAATTGTAGATTTAAACCCAAAGTTTTGTAAAAATCAGTTATATGGTGTTACAAAAGACATATCTAAAACATAATCATATAGGAGCTCAAAAAGTAAAAGGATGAAAAAAGACATATCATGCAACGCTAAAAAGAGCACAAAATTAAAAAATAAAATAGAGAAAATAAAGAAGGCCAATGTAGCCAATAATTGATTCTTGAAAAAGATTAATAAAACTTATAAACTTTTGGCAAGACTGACCAAAAAATGAGAGAAGGCACAATAACTAATGACTCAAATGAAAACGCGGACATCACTACAGATCCCGCAAGCAATATCAAAAGAGGATATTATAAACAGCTTTAGGCTAATAAATTTAAAGATGTAGATGGAAAGGACAAGCTCCTTGAAAAGTAGCACTTACCGACACTGACAGAAGAAACGTAGCCTTTAACCGTTAGAAAAAATGGAATACAAAAATGTTCCCATGATTTTAAAAAATTAAAAATTAAATTTTCTTGTACCAGCTAACTTGACACATATAAGAAAAAAATAAGTGCAAAAGGAGGTTATGTTAAGAGACTTCTTTTTTTTTTTAATTTGGCACCTGGCCTGTAAGGGAATCCAAACCCTTGACCTTAATCTTATCAACAAACTGAGCTAACCAGCCAGCCCAAGGAGACTTCTAAATTGACTATCAATGATCCTCAGCTCCTGGTATTCATGCCTTTTTGTAACCCCCCACCCCTGCCCCTTGAGTGTGTGCTAGACTAAATGACTTGTTTCCAATGAACAAAATACAGAAAATGGTGGGATATCACTTCAAGGTTAGGTTACAAAAGACTGTGACTTCTGCCTTGCCAGCAGGCTTTCTCTTGCTGGCACTATCTTTCTCTTCTTCCTCATTTTGGTGAAGCCAGGTGTCTTATTGTGAGCTGCCCTTTGGAGAGGCTCACATGGCAAAGATCTGAGAGTGGCACTGTGCCAACAGCTTATGAGAAACTGAGGCCTTAATTCAATAACAAGTAATAAACTACATCCTGCCAACAACTTTGTGAGTGAGACTGAAGTGGATCTTTTCCAGTGGAAGCATAAGATGACTGCAGACTCATGAACCAGAGGACTCCACTAAGCCTTTCTTAACTTATAAACACTGTGAGATAATAAATATTGTTGTTTTGAAACAGTAGATTTGGGGGTAACTTGTTACACAGCAATAGATGACTAATACAGAGAGAAACATCTGCAATTTTAGTTTGGAAGTCAACATAACCTTGATACTAAAATGAGTGACATGATGAGAAAGAAAATTATTAGCCAGGTCAAGATGACAGAATACATGGTCCCCAGCATCACCCTCTCCCACAAACCAACCAATTTACAACTATTAAAAAGCAACGACTGTCAAGTTGGGGCCTCTAGAGCTCAGGGGAAGAGGAGGAGAGACCTATGGCATTCATGAAGGCAGGAGAAGCCACGATGAGAGAAAGAAAGAACGACTCTCACCATTTTGAATCCTGGCGAGTTCAAGGCTGGAGCTGGTGAACACATGGAGCAAGAGCTGGCAAAAGCCACAGCTGTGCCCTTAGGATGAAGTTGCTTGGAGGCTGCAGGGGAGAAGAGGGCTTTGGTAGCCCCCAGGCCAGCAAGACCACTGACAATTCCCATGGACCCACATAGGAGTGAGGGGCCACAGACAACTGAAAAAAGCAGCCACTCAGAGGCTGGTGAGTCATTGCAAGGGACCAGCACATGGTCCGCCCCATGGGAAGTGTTTGAAGCACGGGCGGTGGGGAAGACGGGCCCACCCGGGAAACATTGGGGCACAGCATGGACAGCTGATCTGCCCCCCAGTCAGCACAGGCCCACTCAGTGTAGACTGGTCAGGAATATAGATCTGCAGGGGGTGCAGATTGCTGAAAAGTCTCAGGCCCAAACCAGAGTTTCCACATAATCCAGGTGTACCAGAACTCACAAGACTCAAAATGCTTACAAAGTCAACAATTAAAACCTGAGCTGTACAAAAAGCCTCCCCCAGGGAATCAGCAGCAAAGCAGCAATTTAGCTCAACTGCCGGGCTCAAGTGCTGTTCCACACAGGAAGTTCCCCCATTTTCAAAGTAAAAAAGGACAACAAATTAGTTCCAGTGCAGAGTTTAAGTGGTGGGGAACTGTGGAGGATACTAACATTAATAAAGCAAATGTATTTCACAGGGCTTAACTTCTAGCATAGTAGGACCATAGTCCTTAGTTTAGAAGGGCCAAAGCCTTTTAGTTTAAGGTATAGCCAAACTTTTTAGAATTGCACATAGAAATGCTAAGCTTGGAAAAAACAGAAAACTTTCCCAGGACTAAAGTCTCTGTTGTAGATAAAAAAAAATGGTAACACAGCAGAAATGCTTGCTATTAGGGCAGTCGTCCTTGGTGCAGCTAAACCTAATGCCTGTTGCCGTGACGAATATCTCATTGTTCTTTTTGTTATCACCTGTGTTCCTTTTCTGTAACTTTCTTGCCTGGAGAAAAAAACTGAGAGAAAACCTCGTTTGGGGTTATTTCCTAGGAATTCTTCTCTCTTGAAGGATTTGCCTGGGATTAACCCCTTCTGGGCCTCTCACTGCTCTGGAGAAAATGGGCTTTGAGTAATCCTTTGTATCTCTGTCACCCTGGGAGAGGTGACAGGGAACAGCAAACAATCCAATAGAGAACTGAAAGAAAAAAACAAAATATCCACAGACCAGAGACAAAGTTTGATATTAACTGGTAAAGGTCTCACATCACCAAAGAACACCAATAAAGCCTAGAAGGACCAGAAGCCCCCTGGGCTCCCAGGACTGAGTGGTTAGGGCCGGGGGCCGGAGCCGTGCCCCCTGACATCTGCAACCAGTCCAGTGAAGACCACCAAGCCACCACCGGAAGCTCCCTGGTCTCCCAAGCTGGGGCAGTGGGGGGCATAGGGTTTCAGCCACAACCACCTGATATCTGCATCCAACCCAGCAATGACTGAGCCACCGCTAGAAGTACCCTGGTCTCCCTGCAGGAATGAGGAGAGTGCCATGGGCCTTAACCACACACCCCCTCCTTCGTCCTTCTCCCACCCTATTTCCTTCCTTCTTACCCTCTCCCCCTCCCCCCAACTACTCCACATCTTAGAATGTAAAAAATAATAATATTAATAAATAAATAAACTTAAAAAAAAGTAAATTATGAGCCAATCTCACTCATGGACATAGATAAAATCACTAAAAAAATTAGCAAAGCAAATCCATAAAAATAGTATAATATCTAAAAAACTATGCAAAGCCACTATTTTGGATTATTCCCCAAGAATACAGGTTGTTTTACCATTTGAAAATCAACCATGTATTTTACCATATTAAGAGAATAAAGGAGGAAAATATTGTGATCATTTCAACAAATACAGGAAAAGTATTTCATAATATTTAATACCCATTCATGAAAAAACTTCTTACAAACTAGGCACAAAAGAAGTCTCTTTAATCCAATAGAAAGTTATTAAAATAAAATATACATCAAAGTTTACTTAATAGCTGATATGTTGAAAGCTTTCCCAAGAGTTCAAAATGAGACAAAGAAGCCCACTATCAACAAGTCTATCCAAATTATAGTGGAGGTCCTAGACTTTCCAATAAGGCAAGATGAAGAAATAAAACATATAATTACTGAAAGGAAGAAAAGAAATTGTCATGACTCACAGATGATATGTTTGCATATGCAGAAAATCAAAACTATAAACAGATAAAATTTGAAAATATTAAGTTAAGAAGGTTGATAAATACAAGCTCATTGTACAAAATCCAATTTCCATAAATCACAGAAAAAGCAATTAAAAATCAAAATTTTATAAAAATACTGCAACTATTTGAGTTCTCCAGGAAGCTAATCTGAGATAGATATTTCCATGACTTACTGGGAAGTATTCTCAAAATCAGCACTTGTGGGGAGTGAAGAAAGTAGGACTGAGTAAGGGAAAAATTAAATTTCAAAGCAGCAGCGACAAGGACTCAACCAATCTTACAGGGAGATCTGAAATTGGGATGGCCCCTCAAAGGTGTCCCAAATTGGGCCAATGGGACCTGCCAGTCTTTTACATCAAACAAACACTGAATGGTCCCAATGACCTTAGGCCAGGTGGCTCTCTTCAGCTGAGGGCAACCAGGGATAGACTCAACTAAGAGCTGTCCACCTGAAATAGCAGCCGAGGACGTGAGTGCTCCAGTCCCATAAGGAAGGTTTGGGTGGTATACATGGTATCCACTACAGAGGATATATGCATTAACATCACAAATCTAACAAAATATGTGCAAGCTCTCAATGCAGAAAACTATAAAATGTTTTTGAAAGAAATAAAAAAGGCCTCAATATGAACTAATGGCTCAATGTCATAAAGATGTCAGATCTCACCAATTTTATCTATAAAATTTAATACATTCCTAATAAAAATTTCTATGTTGTATATGTGTGTGTGGAACTTGACACACCAATACTAAAATATAGATGAAAATGTAAAAAGGTAAAAGGCCAAGACATTCTTAAAGAAATAGAAAGGGGTGGAGGAATTTGTTCCACTGAATATTAGGTCTTATTATAAAGGTAAAGTCATTAAGATAATAAGGTACTGGCATAAGAATAGAAAAAATAGCCCAAAAGAATATAATAGAGATCCTAGGAACAAACTTTTGCACACATGGACAAGCAATTTACTGCAAATATGGCACTGCACAACAGTGAGGAAAGAAAACTTTTTTTGGAATAATGGCACTAGAATAATTAGATATCTGTATGAATATCTACAGGGACAAAATGAAACAAGATCTTCACCACATGCCAAACACAAAAATCACAGGTGGATTACATAGCTACATGTGAAAGACAAAATAATAGAACTTCTAGAAGTCAGCAAAGGAGAATATCTTTATAATCTTAATGTAGGGAAAGATTTCTTAAACAGGACACATATACCACACAGAAAATACTGATAAACCTGACTATGTTGAAATTCTTTGTCAAATGTCACCATTAACAGAGTAAAAAGACTAACCACTGAGTAGGAGAAAGTATTTGCAACACTTAGAGCCAAAAGAGGGCCCATATCTTGAATTTATTTATTTTTTTAAAAAACTTCTAAAAACAAATCAAATATTTCAGTAAAAAAAGTGCTCTTGAGATTTGAACAGACAACTTACAGAACATTATCCAAATAGCCAATAAACCACTTCACAAATAATGACAAAAATACAAATTAAAACCACAAAGAGATATCCCTACACGTCCATTAAAAAATAAAAATTTTAATGGTAGTGCCACATATTGGAAAAACTATGGAGCAAAAGGGACTCTACCACTGGTGGGAGTGAAACATTTTGTCATCATCTACTTAACTTGAAGCAACGCAGACCCTATTACTCAGCAATTCCACTGCTAGAAATATCCTCAACAGAAATGCATGCACATGGATACCAAGATCTGTGTACAAGAATGTTCACAGCAGTATTGTTCATGACAGCTCAAAACTGTAAATAAGTTAAATGTCCATCAGTAGTTGGACAGACAAATGAACTATGGGGCATTCACATAGAATATCATATAAAGATGAAAATAAACTGCTACACCCTGCAATGCAGATGAATTTTATATACATTATATTGAACAAAAGATGTCACCACAACAGAATTCATACTGGATTATTCTGTTTATATGAAGTTCAAAAACAGGCAGGACTATTCTATAGCATGTAAAAATGCATGCTTAGGGGTAACCTGTAGAGAAAAACAAGGATATGGTGACTGTGAAAGTCAGTGTGGTTTTTACTTTGGACAGAGGGAAGGAGTAATGAGTGGGAAGGGGAGTGATGGGGATTCTGTAATCCTGGCAGTTTTGTATTTCTTGATCAAAGTGGTGGTCTCACAGATGTTGGTTTAGGATTTGGTCCATCTTTACTCTGTGGTTTGTGCACTTTTATTTATCTGTGTTATATTTTACAAGAAAAAGGTTAACAAACCTATGGCTATGAAAAGAAAGTCTCACTTTACCTAACAGCTTCACCAACGTCAACCCCTGCAAAACCTCTCATATTCTCCCATGAATGTACCACCAGACCTCTCTGGGTATTGTATTAAATTTTTAAATAATTTCTTCACTTAAAAACATATCACAAACATATTTCCTAGTCAGTATATATATGAATTAACCTTATTTTTTTTAAAGATACATAGCATTCCATTGTATGGATATGCCTAATTTATGTAATCATTCACTTATTGCAAGATATTTAGTTTGGTTCTGATTTTTTTTTCTCTCCCAGACAAGATTTCATTGAACATTCTTAGATATATGAATATATGTATATCACTGATTTTTTTAAGGAATTATTCTATTCTTCTCAGCTCATAAGTTCTTGAAAAATTTAGCTTTTGGCTCACTGTTTGTCTCTCCATCACAGCACAGTCATAATTTCTGGAGGTCCCGAAATCAAAGTATGCCCTGCCTTGCCTCTCACTTCTTCCATCTTCCTCTCCTGCAATAACCATGCCTTCCTAGCCTGGCTGCTCTCCCACTGTCCTGCCTTAGAGTCTATACTTTGTCATGGCCAGTACTAAGCATCACACTCTTGGACCATTCTCTCTCTCCTCTAGTGCTCTGACTCAACAATTCCTGACTTCCCAAGATCTAAAATTCATGAATCAAGCCTATTTCATACTGCCTCTAACCTTCATATCCTCACGTCTCCACTTGCCCTTCTTAAATTCCATAGCCCACCATGATAGCCCTCCCTGACTTACACCTCTCTCTCACTCCTCTCTCCCTTCCTCATACTTATGCGGCAAAACTCCAAACCTGATTGCAGCCATACTCCCACCAATACTGTGCCTGTCCCCATGTACTTAATGTAAACTGGAGAAACATAAAATAATGCTGACTTGCTTCACTTTAAATTATTTTAGAGAAATGGTAACACAGGTCTCTCTTATGACACATTAGGGAACAGCAAACAAGTAGTTAGCTCTTAGTGCAGACCAGTTACCCTCCTTCATTTCTCTAGTTCACTTACTTTTGAAGCCTCCTAGAAAACTATATCCCACTTCTCTTCCCTCCTCAAACCTCCAAAACCTCTTTCCCCATCCTCAGCTGAAGAATGTGTTTCCTATTTCACTGAGAAAATCAGAAAAGAATTTCCAGAGGTGCCCACGCCATATCTATTCACTTCCAAGCATCTGCTCCCACCTAATCTGCCTTCCACCGGTGCTTCAGATGGATTATACCTGCTCCTGGCTGAAGGAATCCCTCCTGTGCACTAGATCCCATTACCTCTCACCTACACAAACACGTCTGTTCGACAATTCCTATCTTCCATCATCAGTTTTCTACTTGATACTGTGACATGCCCATCAGTGTACAACAAAAACTCCTCTAATTTCCACCATCTAGAAAACATGAAAAAAACCTCCCCTTGACCTCACATCTCCTTCTAATTATCCCCCATGTATCTGCTCCTCAATATTGCAAAGCTCCTTGTGTTAATCCGTTTCTGTTGATTATAGCAAAATACCTTAAACTGGGTAATTAATAAAGAAATGAAATTTATGTCTTAAAGTTTTGGAGGCTGAGAAGTCCACCATCCAAGGAGCACATCTGGTGAGGGCCTTCTGGGTGGAAACTCTCTCTGCAGGGTCTTGTGGCCACGCAAGGTACCACATGGCGAGAAAATGGCATGAGCAAGAGCTCTCTCACATGCTCCTTACAAAGCCACCAGTTCACACCTATGATAACTTATTACTCCATGAAAGGATTACCCCATTCACAAGGACACAGTCCTCACAGTCCAATCACCTCTCACAGGCCCCACCTTTCAGATATCATAATTGGATTTCCCACCTGCTTAACACAGTGACAGTGAGGAACAAGTTCCCAACACATGAACTTGTAGGGGACACATTTGCCCCACAGCACTCTTTTGGAATTTTTCTATATGTGCTGTTTCCAACTTACTCCATTTTCTTGAACTCCCTGTAAAATAATAAGGCTTTCGCTCTCCCCCACTGCTTTACTCAAAACTCCTCTTATCAAGGACACCAACGAACTCTTCTTTGACCAAATCACTAGTCAGCTCCTTGACCAGTTAGCCATGCTCCCTTGGATAACTTCCATCATTTAATTTATGGAATAACACACGCTCCTGGTTTTCCTCCAGCTTTGTTGGCCTGTTCTCATCTCCTTTGCTGATTTATACACACTCCCCAAATCTAAATGTTGGAGTCTCTTAGGATTCAAATTTTATCTGTGCTCACTTCCTAAATTATATAGATATATGTATTCGTGCATTTCTGCTGCTTTTAACAAAATATCTGAAGTGGGGTAATGTATGAAGAAATAAAATTTATTTTATTGTTTACAGTTTTGAAGGCTAGGAAGTCCAAAGTCCAGGGAACACATCTGGTGAGGGGTTTGTTCTTGGTGGTGGCTCTGCAGCAACACAAGGTGTCACATGGTAAATTGCTTGAGCAAGAGAGAGCGCTAAGCTTCTCATCTGCTCTTCTTATAAAGCCATCAGAACCATGCCCATTACTCCATGAATGGATCAATCTATTGACAAAGGTACAGTCCTCACAATCTAATCATCTCTTAAAGGCTCCACCTTTCAATTACCATAATAGGATTTCCCACTGCCACAGTGGGGATTAAGTTTCTAATACAAGAAACTTTGGGGGACACATTCAATCCATATCTATCTATCTATTTATCTGTCAGCATGTGTGTGTGTGTGTGTGTGTGTGTGTGTGTGTTTCTGGTTCTCAAATTTATATTTGTAGCCAAGATTTCTCTCTAGAACTCCACATTCATATACCAAGTGCCTTCTAGACAGATCCACATGAATGTCTCGTAGACTTTTAAAACTTAACACATTCCGGGCAGAACTTCCTTTAAACCTGCCCTCCCACAGCCTTCCCAATTTCAATAAAGAGCACTTCCTCCATCCTTCCGATTCCTCAGACCACAACCTCATTGTCATCTTTGATTCCTCCCTTTTTCTCATATTCCATGTCCAATGCATTAGCAAGTCTTATTGGATCTATCTTCGAAATATCCACTTCTTGCTACCCCAACCACTGCCACCCTGCTCAGAGCCATCATCATCTTTTACCTCCTAACCAGTCTTACTCCACCCCATAGTCAGTCTATTCTCAACCCAGAAGCCACATTGATTCTTTCAAAACTACGGTCAAGCTCCTGTCAGGCACCTGCTCAGACTCTCCAATGGCTTTCATTCCACTCAGAGGACAAGCCTCATTCTGTACAGTGGCCTCTAAGGTCACATGTAATCAGCATCACTGCAACCTCTCTGTTCTCAACTGTTACAACTCCCCTTTCTCTCCTACAGCCATACTGGCCTCTTTTCTATCTACTAAGCACTGCAGGCACTTACTTCTCCCTCTCCCGGTAATATCCTCCATCAGGAACTGCCATGTCTAACTCCTCTACTCCCTTCAGATATGTACTCAATTGTCTAACTGATGAGGAACTCCAGGACCACCACATTTAAAATACCTTCCTTATTTTCCTTTCTTCCACTATCACTCTATTAACATATAGCTAGAGGCATAGATATGCACATATATATGTTCATTTGTATGTATAATACATATACATAAAATTTATTATATTTATTGTATACCTCTGTACTCTAAAATGCAAACTACATTAATACAGGTTTTTGTACATTTTGTTCATTGTTGTATTTCCGGCATCTACAACAGTGTCAGGCAAACAGTTGGGGCTCAAAAATTATTGAACAATTACTGTACACATTCATATTTTTAACAAATATAAAATCTTCATCATTTATAGATTGGCTCTGCATTACCTTGGCATTTCAACAAAGCCTTCTGCACTTTGATTCTTTACATTTAGATTTAAGAAAAAAATTTTATATTATTTTCTACAGTTGATAGTTTAATGAATATTCTCTGTGCAGTTTGTTCATTTTAATGCCACATTATTTCCTCGTCTAATTATCGGCAGGGGCAGGAAGTG
>NW_007726199.1:96508-100243 GCF_000696425.1 Galeopterus variegatus
GCCGGTCCCCGGTACGGGCGCGACACCGAGGGTTGCGATCCCGTTACCGGTCAGTAAAAAAAAAAAAAGGAAAAAATAAATAAATAAATAAAATGTGAGCATACGGGCTGACCCCGTGACGCACTCAGGAGAGTGCAGCACTGGGAGCGCAGCGGCGCTCCCACCACAGGTTCGGATCCTATATAGGGATGGCTGGTGCGCTCACTGGCTGAGCGCGGTGCAGGCGACACCAAGCCAAGGATTGCGATCCCCTTACTGGTCACAAAAAAAAGACAAAAAAAAAAGTGAGCATACTGGGAGTTCCAGTCAAGATGGCAGAGTAGTCAGTTCCTGGTGTCACTCTCTCCCACAGAATGAAAAAACTTGCAACTATTAAGGAACAATGACAGAAGACCCAAGATCTGTGCTGGAACAGGCAGGAACCACATGCCATGGGACCTCAGTTCAAGTTGCTCCCCACTGCATAGAGAGACTTTAGATCTTCTGGGCCCACATGCCCTCAGCCTGCCAGGCCAGAGAAGGTAAGCAGGATGGGACTTCCAGACCAGGCTGGTCCCCGCCACTAGGAGAGACTTAAGAGGTTCTGGGGCCCCCAAACCCCAAGCCACACATGTGGGAGAAGACAGACATGGCTGGACCCTGGTCCAGGCCAACCCCCACTGCTGGGAGAGTCTTAAGAGCCTCAGGGCTCTCACAGCCCAAGCCAGCCATCTTGGAGAAGGCAGGTGGGGCAGGACTTCTGGCCCAGGCCAGTCCCCATCACCAGGAGCAGCTTAAGAGCCTCGGGGCTCTCTCACCCCTAGTGAGCCATTCTGGAAAAGGCAGTTGGGGTGGGACCTCCAGCCCAGGCTGATCCCTGACTCCAGGAGAGACTTAAGAGCCTCAGAGCCCCCACATCCCAAGCCAGCTGTCTCAGAACAGGCAGGCACAGTAGGAATACAAGCCCAAGCTAGTTCCTGCTGCCCAGAAGTGGCAGTCTCTTCAGGATCCAAGACTGTCATCAGGGTGAAATGAGTGGACTGTAATACTCCAGGCCACAATGGCAAAACACCAAAGGAAAGATACCAGAAATATGAAAAATCAAGAAAATACATCACCACCAAAGGAAAATAATAACTCTCAAGTGCTAGATCCTATAGAACACTAAGTCTTTGAAATGACAGACAAGGAATTTAGAGTAACAGTTCTAAGGAAATTAATGAGATACAAGAAAACTAAGACAACAAAATGAAATGAGAAAAAAATATAATGGATCTGAAAGAAGAAATGTACAAAGAAATCAATGCCTTGAAAAAGAATGTAGCTGAACTTGTGGAGTTGAAGGATTCATTCAATGAAATAAGTAACACAACACAGAGATTAACCAGCAGACTTGAACAAGCAGAAGAGAGAATTTCTGACCTTGAAGACAGGCTGTTTGAATTAACACAGGCAGAACAGAAAAAAGAAAAAAGAATCAAAAAAATTGAAGAAAATCTAAGAGAGATCACAGACAACCTCAAGCACTCAAATATCCAAATCATGGGTATTCCAGAAGGTGAGGAAAAAGGAAATGGCATTGAAAACATATTCAATGAAATAATAGCAGAAAAATTCCCAGGTATAGGGAAAGTCACAGATTTCCAGATTCAGGATACCCAAAGATACCCAAACACATTCAACCCCAAAACATCCTCTCCTAGACATGTGATAATCAAACTGGCAAAACTCAAAGAAAGAATCTTAAAAGCTGCAAGAGAGAAGTGGCAAGTCACCTCTAAGGGAACCCCAATCAGAATAACATCAGACAAACAAAAACTGTGGGAGTTCACTACCACATGACCAGCCCTACAAGAAATTCTCAAGGAAGTACTGGGTTTGAGATAACAAAAACAACCACCACTGCCATGAATACTCAAGAAAGAATGCCTACCAGCAAAACAAAAATGTTAACAAAAGAGAAAAAAATAGTTTATCTATCACCCCAGCGAACCAACAAATACAGAAGACAAACAGAAAGTTAAAAAGAAAGGAACAAAAGGTACTTAAGATGGTTAAACAAAAATCAGTAAAAAAAAAAAAAAAAATGCTAGGAGTAAATAAATACCTTTCAATAATAATTCTAAATGTAAAGGGATTAAATTCCCTTTCAAAAGACACAGACTGACTGGATTAAAAAATGGACCCAACAATATGCTGTCTTCAAGAGACTCACTGGACTTGTAAAGACACATGTAAACTAAGAGTGAAAGGATGGAAAGAGATATATCATGAAAAATGAGCTGGAGTAGCTGTTCTTATATCAGATAAAATAGACTTTAAACCAAAAACCATGAAAAGAAATAAAGAAGGCCACCATATAATGATAAAAGGACTTATCCATGAAGAAGGCATAACAATCATAAATATATATGCACCCAATGTCAGAGCAGCCAGCTTAACACAGCAAACACTATTAAATCTAAAGAAACAGACAGACATTAACACCGTAATAGTGGGGGACATGAACACCCCACTCTCTTCATTGGACAGATCATCTAGGCAAAAAATCAATAGAGAAACACTAGAACTAAACAATACTTTAGACATATTAGACTTGGCAGATATCTACAGAACATTCCCTCCAACAACCTAGGAATATTCATTCTTCTCATCAGCACATGGAACATTCTCCAGGAAAGACCACATATTAGGTCACTAAGCAAGTTCAACAAATTCAAAAAAATTGGAATTATTCCATGTATTTTTTCTGATCCCAATGGATTAAAATTACAAGTCAATAATAAGCAAAACTCTGAAAACTATACAAACACATGGAAATTAAACAGCATTCTACATAATGACATATGGGACCAGGAAGAAATTAAACAGGAAATCAAAAAATTTATTGCAGCTAATGAAAATAATGACACATCATACCAAAACATGTAGGATGCTGCAAATGCGGTACTAAGGGGGAAATTTATCGCATAAAAGGCTTACTTCAGAAGAATGGAAAGATGGCAAGTAAGGAATCTAACACTACACCTTAAAGATCTAGAAAAACAAGAATAATCCAAACCTAAAGTTAGGAGATGGAAAGAAATAATGAAGATCAGAGCAGAATTAAATGAAATAGAAACCTGAAAATCAATACAAAAGATCAATGAAACAAAAAGTTGGTTTTCTGAAAAGATAAACAAAATCAACAAATCTTTAGCAAGAATATTTAAGAAAAGAAGAGAGAAGACCCAAATAATAAAAATTAGAAATGAAAAAGGTGAGGGGCCGGCCCGTTGGTGCACTGGATAGTGCGCCGCTTAGGAAGCGTGGCGGCGCTCCCGCCCGAGGGTTCGGATCCCACATACAGACCGGTTCCCGCTCACTGGCTGAGCGAGGCGCGGGGGCAACACCGAGGGTTGCGATCCCGTTGCCGGACACGGAAAAAAGACAAAAAAAAAAAAAAGAAAGAAATGAAAAAGGTGAGGGGCCGGCCCGGTGGTGCACTGGATAGTGCGCCGCTTAGGAAGCGTGGCGGCGCTCCCGCCCGAGGGGTCGGATCCCACATACAGACCGGTTCCCGCTCACTGGCTGAGCGAGGCGCGGGGGCAACACCGAGGGTTGCGATCCCGTTGCCGGACACGGAAAAAAGACAAAAAAAAAAAAAAGAAAGAAATGAAAAAGGTGAGGGGCCGGCCCGGTGGTGCACTGGATAGTGCGCCGCTTAGGAAGCGTGGCGGCGCTCCCGCCCGAGGGGTCGGATCCCACATACAGACC
>NW_007726199.1:100903-127344 GCF_000696425.1 Galeopterus variegatus
TATAAACAACTATATGCCAACAAATGTGAAAATATGTAGGAAATGGATAAATTTCTGGATGCATAGAAACTACCAAAACTGAGCCAAGAAGATATAGAAAATCCGAACAGATCAATAACAATAAAAGAGATTGAATCTGTTATCAGAAGGCTCCCAACAAAGAAAAGCCCAGGACCAGACGGGTTCACTGCAGAGTCATACCAGACCTTCAAAGAGGAACTGATACCAACTCTCTACAAGCTGTTCCAAAAGATTGAAACAGAGGCCATTCTCCCAAATTCATTCTATGAGGCAAACAACACCCTGATACCACACCAGACAAAGATGCATCAAAAATAGAAAACTGCAGGCCAATATCCTTGATGAATATAGATGCAAAAATCCTCAATAAAATACCAGCTAACAGAATACAGCAACACATACACAAAACTATACACCATGATCAAGTGGAATTCATCCCAGGGATACAAGGTTGGTTCAACATATGCAAGTCAATAAATGTGATACACCACATCAATAAAAGCAAAGACAAGAACCGTATGATCATCTCTGTAGACACTGAAAGAGCATTTGACAAAATTCAACATTCTTTCATGATAAAAACTCTCTACAAGTTAGGCATAGACAGAAAGTATCTCAACATAATTAAAGTCATATACAATAAGCCCACTGCCAATATCATCCTAAACATGGAAAAGCTGAAAGATTTTCCTTTAAGAACAGGAGCTAGACAAGGATGCCCACTCTCACCACTCCTATACAATATAATGTTGGAAGTACCAGCCAGAGCAATCAGAGAAGAGAAGGAAATAAAGGGCATCCGGATTGGAAAGGATGAAGTCAAGCTGTCCCTGTTTGCAGATGACATGATCCTATATATTGAAAAGCCTAAAGCCTCTATAAAAAAAAAACTCCTGGAGTTGATAAATGATTTCAGCAAAGTTTCAGGATACAAAATCAACACACAAAAATCAGTAGCATTTCTATACTCCAACAATGAACATGCAGAAAAAAAAATCACGAAAGCTAGCCCATTTACAATAGCCACCAAAAAAATAAAATACTTAGGAATAAAGCTGACCAAGGATGTGATAAATCTCTATGAAGAGAACTACAAACCACTGGTGAGAGAAATTAAAGAGGACACAAGAAGATGGAAAGATATCTCATGCTGTTAAATTGGAAGAATTAACATTGTGAAAATATCCATATTACCCAAAGCGAGCTACAGATTCAATGCAATCCCCATCAAAATTCCAATGACACTTTTCTCTGAGATGAAAAAGTTATCCAGACATTTATATGGAATAACAAAAGACCACGCATAGCCATAGTAATCCTGAGCAAAATAAATAAAACTGGAGGCATAACACTACCTGACTTTAAACTATATTACAAAGCTTTAATAACCAAAACAGCATAGTACTGGCATAAAAATAGACACACAGATCAATGGAATAGAATAGAGAACCCAGAAATCAATCCATATACCTCAAAAGGCACCAAGCCTATACACTGGGAAGAGACTGCCTCTTCAGCAAATGGTGCTGGGATAACTGGATATCCATATGCAGGAGAATGAAACTAGACCCGTACCTTTCACCATGTACCAAAATCAACTTAAAATGGATTAAAGAATTAAATATACACTCTGAAACAATAAAACTCTCAAAGAAAACATAGGTGAAACACACCAGGAAGTAGGAGTGGATACAGACTTCATGAATATGACCCAAAAAGCACATGCAACTAAAGGAAAAATAAACAAATGGGATTATATCAAACTAAAAAGCTTCTGCACAGCAAAAGAAACAATTAACAGGGTAAAAAGACAACCAACAGAGTGGGAGAAAATATTTGAAAAATATGTATCTGGCAAAGGATTAATATCCAGAATATATAAGGAACTCAAACAACTTTACAGCAAAAAATAATAATAATAATAATAAAATTTAAAAATGGGCAAAGGAGGTGGATAGACATTTCTCAATAGAAGACATACAAATGACCAAGAGGTATATGAAAAAATAGTCAACATCACCAATCATCAAGGGAATGCAAACCAAACCACATCATCTCACCCCAGTTAGACTGGCCATTATCAAAAAGACAGAAAATGACAAAGGCCCTCTACAGAGCTGCCAGGACCTGTTGCACTAGTGTATACCTGCTCCCAGACTGAAAACAGACCAGGAAGGAGCTTTGATTCTCCAAGGCAGGCCTCTACAGAGCTGCCAGGACCTGTTGCACTAGTGTATACCTGCTCCCAGACTGAAAACAGACCAGGAAGGAGCTTTGATTCTCCAAGGCAGGCCTCTACAGAGCTGCTAGGATCAGCTGTACCCTTGTAGGCTTGCACCAGGTTCAACAGCTTACCACGTGGTCAACTGCAGAGCTGCCAGGCCCTATTGCACCTATGTACCCCTACTCCCAGACCAACAGCTGACTGAGTATCAGATATTTCTCCATACAGCACACTTCCAGAGAGCCACTGGGTCTTACAGCATCCATGCAGGCTTGCTTCAGGCTCAACAGCTGAGCCAGCAGCCCACTACAGAGCTGCCAGAACATGCTGCACCACTATACACCTGCTCACTGACCAACACCAGATTGCCAATCCCAACAAGAAACCCACCCCAACAAAAAAATGCTAAGGGCCCTGCCTGGCCACAAAGGCACCCCAGACAACTGCAAAACTGAATACAGTTGAAGTCACACAAAGCCTGCACCACCAAGATCCAAACTTAAAAGCCTGCACCACCAAGATCCAGACTGTCAATATAGAACACATCTACAGGAAAGGGTCTCTCCCTTCAAAAACTACTCTTAAAACTAAAAGAAGCAACTATACCACCAGATGCCCAGACATCAATGCAGAGATATGAGAAGCATGAAAAAATGGGGAAACATGACTCCCTCAAAAGAGACTGCAATTCTCCAATACCAGACCCCAAACAATAGGAAATCAATGAATAGCCTGAAGAGGAATCCCAAATGTCAATACTAAGAAAACTCAACATGATGAGTGAAAAAACAGACAGAAATCACAATTAAGTGGAAAAAAAAAATCCAGAACATTTAGTGAAATTCAACAAAGAGATAGACACAATTTGGAAAAAAAAATAAAGCAGAAATCCTGGAAATGAAGTCATTCAATGAAATAAAACATACAACCTAGAGCATAAGCAGCAGGATAGAACAAGCAGAAGAAAGACTTTCTGAACTAGAAGATAGGCTTTTTGAATTAACATAGTTGGACCAAGAAAAAAGAATTTTAAAAAATGAAGAAAAGTTATGAGATCTTTCTAATAACCTTAAGCATACAAACATCCATATTATGGGTATACCAGAAGGGGAAGAGAAAGGAAAAGGTATTGAAAACCTATTGATGAAGTAATTGCCAAAAACTTCCCAAGTATTGGGAGAGATATGGTTTTACAGATCCAAGAAGCTCAAAGATCCCTAAACAAATTCAACCTAAAAAGGACCTCCCTGGGACATATTACAGTCAAATTGTCAAAAGTCAAAGACAAAGAAAGAATTCTAAAAGCAGCAAGAGAAACGAGTCAAATTACCTTTAAGGGAATCCCCATCAGGCTAACAGCAGACTTCTCAACAAAAATGCTACAGGCGAGGAGAGTGTGGGATGACATATTCAAAGGGCTAAAAGCAAAAAACCTGACAATCAAGAATATTATATCCAGCAAATCTTTCCTTCAGAAATGGAGAAGAAATAGTATCTTTTCCAGACAAACAATAAACAAAGGAATTGACCACCACAAGACCAGCCTTTCAACAAATCTTCAAAGGAGTCCTACATCTGGAATCAAAAGAGTGACATACATTACAATAAATACAGGAGAAAGAATAAAAACCACAAGTAGAACAGATATGCAAATGAGAAAGACAATGTATCTTAGTACTACAAAAAACCACCAAAGATAAACAATAAAATGGAAAGAAAGGAACAAAAGAAATATAAAACAAGATATATTAAACATTTTAATAAAAATGGATTAAATCCCCCACTTAAAACATGCAGACTGGCTGAATAAATTAAAAAACTAGACCCGGGCCGGCCCGGTGGCGCACTGGAAAGTGCGCCGCTTGAGAGCGCGGTGGCGCTCCCGCTGAGGGTTCGGATCCCATGTGTAGACCGGTTCCCGCTCACTGGCTGAGCGAGGTGCGGGCGCAACACCAAGGGTTGCGATCCCATTGCCGGTCAGTAAAAAAGACAAAAAGGAAAAAAAAAAAAAAAAAACTAGACCCAACTATATGATGTCTACAAGAAACTCACTTCACTAATAAAGCCACACATAGACTGATAGCAAAGGGATGGAAAAAGACATTCCATACAAATGAAAACAAAAAATGAGCAGGAGTTGCCATTATATCAGATAAAAGAGACTTCAAACCAAGAACTATAAAAAGAAAAAAAGAATGACATTATATAGTGATAAAAGGATCAATGCAGCAAGAGGATATAAGAATCATAAATATTTATGCATCCAACATTGGAACATGAAGCAACTGTTATTGGATCTAACAAGAGAGATAGATTCCAACACAATAACAGTTGGGGACTTTAACATGTCACTTTCAACACTGGGAAGATCACCTTAGACAAAGAATTGTCACAAAAATATTGGATTTGAACAGCACTTTAAACGAAATAGACTTGACAAACATATACAGAACACTTAATCCAACAACTAAAGAATAAATATTCTTATCGTAAGCACATGGATCATTCTCCAGGACAGATTACATGTTGGGGCACAAATAAAGCCTCGACAAATTTAAAAAGATTGAAATCATATCAAGCATATTTTCAGACCACAATGAAATAAAATTAGAAGTTAATAACAAACAAAACTTTGGAAACTACAAATACATGGAAATTAAACAACATGCTACTGACCGACCAATGGGTTAAAGGAATTATTAACAAGGAAATCAGAAAATTTCTTGAAACAAATAGAAATACAAGCACAACTTACCAAAACCTATGGGATAATGCAAAAGCAGTACAAGGAGGGAAGTTTATCATAATAAATGCTTACATCAAAAGAATAGAAAGCCCCGTGGCGCACTTGGGAGAGTGTGGCACTTGGGTGCGCAGTGGCGCTCTCGCTGCGGGTTCGGATCTTATATAGGGATGGCCAGTGCACTCACTGGCTGAGTGTGGTGCAGACGACACCAAGCCAAGGGTTGCGATCCTCTTACCGGTCACAAAAAAGAAAAAAAAGAAAAAAAAAAAAGGAATAGAAAGACTTCAAATAAACAGCCTATTATTATATCTCGAAGAACTAGAAAAACAAGAACAAACCAATTCCAAAATTAATAGATGGAAAGAAATAATTAAGATTAGAGCAGAACTAAATGAAATAGAGAACAAAAGAATGATACAAAAAATCAATTAAACAAAACGTTAGTTTTTGAGAAGATAAACAAAATAGACAAACCATTGGCCAGACAAACTAAAAAAAAGAGAGAAAACCCAAATAACAAAAATCAGAAATGAAAAAGGAGACAGTACGACTGATAACACAGAAATACATAGAATCATTATAGACTACTATGAACAACCATACGTGAACAAATTTGAGAAAGCAGAGGAAATGGATATGTTCCTGGGCACATACAAACTATCAAAACTGAAAGAAGAAGAAACAGGACACCTGAACAGATCAATAACAGTCAACAATATTGAAGCATTAATTAGCAGTCTCCCAATAAAGAAAAGCTCAGGATCAGATGGCTACACTGTGAAATTCTACCAAACCCTTAAAGAAGAATTAATACCAATCCTTTTCAAACTATTCTAAAAAAAACTGAAACAGATGCCATTCTCCCAAATTCATTCTATGAGGCCACCATCACCCTGATACCAAAATCAGATAAAGATACCACAAAAAAAGAAAGCTACAGGCAAATACCCTTGATGAACATAAAGGCAAAAATCCACAACAAAATATTAGCAAACAGAATACAGCAGCACATACAAAAGATTATACACCATGATCAACTGAGATTCATTCCAGGGATGCAAGGATAGTTCAGCATGTGCAAGTCAATAAATGTGATACACCACATCAACAAAATCAAGGACAAAAACTATATGATTATCTCAATAGATGCAGAAAAGGAATTTGATGAAATTCACCATCCCTTCATGATAAAGACTCAACAAATTAGGTACAGAAGGAAAGTATCTCAACACATTAAAATCCACATATGAAAAATCCACCCCCAATATCATCATGAATCAGGAAAAGCTGAAAGCTTTTCCTTATGAACAGGATCAAGACAAGGATGCCAACTCTCACCACTCCTATTTAACATAGTATTGGAAGTATTAGGGAGAGCAATCAGGCAAGGGAAAAAAATAAAGGGCATTCGAATTAGAAAAGATAAAGTCAAATCATCACTGTTCGCAGATGGCACAATCCTGTATATAAAAAAACCTCAAAACTCTACCAAAAGAAACACTAGAGCTGATAAATGAATTCAGTAAATTGCAAGATACAAAATCAATACACAAAAATCAGTAGACTTTTATACACCAATAACAAACATACAGAAAAAGAAATCAAGAAAGCAAGTCCATTTACAATAGCTACCAAAATAATAAACCTGGGAATAAATTTAACTGGGAGGTGAAAGATCTCTACAATGACAACTACAAAACACTGCTGAAAGAAATTAAAGAGGACACCAAAAGATGCGATTATATTTCATGTTCACAGATTGGAAGAATTAACATTGTGAAAAAGTTCATACTACCCAAAGTGATCTATAGAGTCAAAGCAATCCCCATCAAAACACCAATGACACCCTTCATGGAAACAGAAAAAACAATTCTAACATTCATATAGAACAACAAAAGACCCAGTAACCAAAGCAATCCTGAGAAAAAATAAAAATAAAAATAAAGCCAGAGGCATAACACTACCTGACTCAAATTTTACTACAAAGCTATAGTAACCAAAACAGCATGGTACTGGCATAAAAACAGACACTCAATCCCATGGAACAGAATAGAGAACCCAGAAATCAACCCATGTACTTAACAGCTAACTCTTCTTCAACAACGTCACCAAGAACGTAAATTGGGGAAAGGAAAGCCTCTTGAGCAAATGGTGCCGGGAAAACTGAACATCCATTTGTAGAAGAATGAAGCTAGACCCATACGTCTTGCCATATACCAAAATCAACTCAAAACAGATTAAAAAGTTAGATATATGTCCTGAAACTATAACACTTCCAGAAGAAAACATAGGAGAAACACTTGGATTTAGCACTGGGCAAAGACTTTACGAATATGACCCCAAAAGCACAAGCAACAAAAGGAAAAATAAACAAATGGGATTGCATCAAACTAAAAAGCTTCTGCACAGCAAAAGAAACAATTAACAGAGTGAAAAAACAACTTACAGAATGGGAGAAAATATTTGCAAACTATACATCAGACAAGGGATTAATATGTATCCAACAAGGGATTAATATCCAAAATATACAAGGAACTCAAACAACTTAACATTAAAACATTAAACATTAAAAAAACAAACAAAATCCAATTAAAAATGGGCAAAGGAGCTGAACAGACATTTCTCAAAAGAAGACATACAAATGGCCAACATGTATATGAAAAAAATGCTCAACATCACCAAGCATCAAGGAAATACAAATCAAAACCACAGTGAGATATCATCTCACCCCAATTAGACTGGCTGTTATCAAAAAGACAGAGAAAAACAAATGCTGGTGAAGATCCAAAGAGAAATGCTTCTACACTGTTGGTTAGACTGTAAATTAGTGCAGCCATTGTGGAAAACATGGAGGTTTCTCAATCAACTTCAGATAGAGCTACCATACAATCCACCAAGTACACCACTGGGTATATATGCAAAGGAATGGAAATCATTATGTCAAAGGGATACCTGCACTCTCATGCTTATCACAGCTGTATTTACAATAGCCAAGATATGGAAGCAACCTAAATGTCCATCAATGGATGACTGGATAAAGAAATGTTGTATGTATACTCAATGGAATACTACTCTTCCATAAAAAAGAATGAAATTCTGCCATTCACAGTAACATGAACGAACTTAGAGAAAATTATGTTAAGTGAAATAAGCCAGGCACAGAAAGAGAAATGCCACATGTCCTTATAAGTGGGAGCTAAAAAAGAAACAAGTAAATAAAAAAGAAAGACAAAGGAAGAAAGAAACAAAGGATGGAAGGAAGGAAGGAAGGAAGGAAGGAAGGAAGGAAGAAAGGAAGGAAGGAAGGACAACAATCACAATAATACGTCGAACTTTCAAAAGGAGAGAATAAAACTGAGGTTACCAGAGGTGGGAAAGGCAGAGGGGAGTGGGAGTTATCAAGATATTGGTATAAGGTCCACAAAAAAATGATTGCATTGTGTAATGTTGAATATAAAAGTTATACTGAAAAAAATTTTTTAACTTAAAAGTTCTTAAATTTTAAAAAATTCATGAATTTAAAAAAGAGAAAGAAAAAGAAATAAGCCAGGCACAGAAAGAGAAATACCTCATGTCCTGACTCTTACATTGGAGCAAGAGAAACAAAGAGAGAGAAGAAAGGAAGGAAGGAAGGAAGGAAGGAAGGAAGGAAGGAAGGAAGGAAGGAAAGGAAGGAAGGAGGAAACAATCACAATAATGCATTGAACTTTCAGAAGGAGAGAACAAACTGTGTTTACTAGCTGTGAGAAAGGAGAAGGAGGATGAAGATTAGGATTTGATTATCACACACTGTACACAGGTATTAATAATCAACTTGGTATCCCACAAATATGTTTAACCAATTATTTTTCGGTAAAAAACAAAAAAAAAGTTAAGAACACGATGATGAAGAATGAACCATGGGGTACTCTAACATTAAGTACTCAGAAAAAACAGGAACACCCAGGAAGGGAGATTCAGAAACAGTGAGACAGAGGAAAGCCATGCTGTCTTGGGAGCCAGGGAAAGAACTGTATTACAGAGAAGGGAGTCAGAGAACTTGGAACTATCCGTTGTACTTTGCATTCTCGAAGTTATTGGTGACTTTCCTGAGATTAAATCAGAAAAGCAGAAGAGAACCTTTAACATTTAAAATGCTGATTAACTGTATTTTTAAGTTTAATAGGCAGAAAAATAGCCTATCAAAGATGTCTATATTCCCAGAACTTATAAATATGCTATGTAACATGGCAAAGAGGAATTAAAGTTGTAGATGGAATCTAATCAGCTAACCTTGAAAGAGAGATTATTCTGGATTATCCAGGTGGTCCAATGTATTCACAAGGATGCTCGAAAACAGAAGAGAAGGTAGAAAGGAGGTCAGAATGATGTAATGTGAGAAGTACTCAACATGCCATTGATGATTTTGAATGGAGGAAGGGGCCATGAGTCAAGGAATGTGAGTGGCCTCTAGAAGCTGGGAAAAGCAAGGAAATAGATTCTTTGAGCTTTGAGAAAAGAACGCAGCCCTGCCAATATCTTCTAACCTTCATGACCATAAAATGATAAAGGTATGTTATTTTAAGCCACTAAGATTGTAGTGATTTGTTACAGTAGCAATTGAACACTAGCACAATATGATAGAGAGTTCTTCATGTTTGAATCTATAAGGTCTCATGACTGTCATGGTTAAACTGTAAGTATTTGTGGTTTAGTGAGGCTGAGGTTAATCTTTCACAATCAATCTAAAAATAAGTTAAAAATTTCCAAGTTACTGATACATAATGAAATGACAATAAAAAGCCCAGCATGAAGACAATTATTGCTAGGCATCACAAAGTCCAAAATAGATAAGAAGTATAAATTCAAAGCAGGGATTTGAGACAGAGACAGGGTGCTTCTTAGACTTATAATGGGTTGGGAGTAACAAAAGAAATGTTTTGATGAGCAATATTCTTTAGGAGAGCAAAAACAAAACATGCCAGAAGGAGAGAAATGAAATATAGGCAAATAAGGGCAGGAAGGCTTGAAATGTGAACCAAACTGTGGAATGTGAAGGAGGAAGAGAGTCTGCAAACTAGGAGGCAACGCAGGCACAATGGCAAGCATGCTGCTCTAGTTAAAAACTCTTATGAGACCATAATCTCCCTCCCATTTTCCCTGTCTTAGAAAACATCACCATTGTCCTCTTGTTGCCCAAATTATAACGCCGGCATCAGCTGTAATAAATTCTTCTGCCCTTACATCTAATCAATCATTAACTTCTATCCCTCCACTACACTAATATCTTTCCATTCTCTTGGCTGCTTGTCTAGTTTGGGCCACCACCATCTCTTACCTGGTTTACTCCAAAGCTTTGCAACTTCTCTCCTTCTTCTCCTTTCCAGGTTCCACTCTTGAAACCTCTTTCAAGATGATCTTCTTAAAGCACAAGTTGAATTATATATCCCCAGTTAAATCCTCCAGTGGAATAGGATCAAGATGGTGGAATAGACAGTACCCAGCATCAATCTCTCCCACAATCAACCAATTTACAATTATTAAAAGGCAATGACAGCCAAGCTGGGGCCACTAGAGCTCAGGGGAAGAGGAGGAGACATGTACAGAGTTCATAAAGGTGAGAGAAGCCGCAACGAGAGAAAGAGAGAATCACTCCCACCATTTCAAAGCTTGGCCCAGACCAGAGTTTCCACACAACCTGGGTGTACCAGACTTCACAAGACCCAGAAGTGCTTACAAGTTCAACATTAAAACCTGAGCTGCACAAAAAGCCTTCCTCAGAGAATCAGCAGCAAAGCAGCAGTTTAGCTCAACCACAAGGCTTAAGTGCTGGTTCCCACAGGAAGTTCCCCCAGTTTAGAAGTAACCAAAGGAGAACAAATTGGTTTGAGTGCAGAGGTTTAATTGGTGGGAATAGTGACTAATCCAATACAGAAGTGAATGAAAAAACAAAAAACCCACAGATCAGAGACAAAATTCTGATATTAACCAGTAAAGGTATACACCACCAAAGAACACCCATAAAATCTAGAAGGACTGGAAGCCCCCTGGAATCCCAAGCCAGGATTGAGGGAGAACTGAGGGCCTCAGCCATTCCCCCCTGACATCCACATCCAGCCCAATGAAGACCACAGAGCCACAGCCAGAAGCACCCCAGGCTCTCCTGCCATAATAAGGGGAGTGCCATGGGCTTTGACCATGGCCCCCCTCCCTCCTTCCTCTTCCTCCCACCCTATCCGCCCTCCCCTGCCTCCCCCTCTCCCCTCCTCCCAACAGCTCTACAACATCTTAGAATGTAAAAAATAATAATAATAAATAGGGACTGGCTGGTTAACTGAGTTGGTTAGAGCACAGTGTTGTGATAATGCCAAGGTTGAAGGTTCAGATCCCTGAAACAACCAGCCACAAATGATGATGATAAATAAATAAATAATTAAATAAATAAATAAATTTTAAAAAATAAAAATAAATACTCCAGTGGCTTCTAAGAACTTTGTCATAAAATTGAAACTCCTTAGCATAGATTATAAAGTAGTTCTTAATAATCTAATATCTTTCTTTGCTTCCCCCAACTCAGTAATCTATTCTTGAGCTATAATGAACTTCTCATAGATCCTTGGATGCACCACAGTTATTCTAGCCCCTGAGCCTTACACATGCAGTTTTCTCTGTCTGGAATACACTCTCCACCTACTCCAACTGGCCTGGCAAATCTTATGCATGCTCAGATCTTAGCTAAAAATAGCACTTTTCCAGGAATTCTTCCTTGATCTCCAGAATTGAATCAAGTTCCACTCCTATAGGCTCCCATAATATCCTATAACCATATACTGTATTGTAATTGCCTATTCATTTCCCTGTTTCCACGACTAAAATGTTAGCTCCTTAAAGATAGTGACCTCATCCTGAACAGCAAATTAACTTGTTCACCAAGTAGAATGCCTGACACATAGTAGGTTCTCAGTAAATATTTTTCAAATGACAGATAAAAAATGCATAACATGTATTTATTTTTTAAAAAAGGCATAGAACTCACACTAATTGTTTCCAACTCTAAGTAAATGCTGATATTGTTTACTAGAATTAGTGCCTTAGTCTGTTCAGGCTGCTATAGCTAAACACCACGGTCTGCATGGCTATAAACAACAGAAACTTATTTCTTACCATTCTAGAGTCTGGGAAGTCCAAGATCAATGTGGCAGCAGATTTAGTATATAGTGAGGGTTCATTTTCTGATTGACAGATGGCTGTCTTCTCACTGTGTCCTCACGTGGTGGAAGAAACAAGGGAGATCAATGGGGTCTCTTTTATAAGGTCATTAATCCCATTCATGAGGGCTCCACCTTCATAATCTAATTACCTCCCAAAAGCCACATCTCCTAATCCCATCATACTGGGGGTTGGGATTTCAGCATTTGGGTTTGGGGGTGACAAAAGTATTCAGTCTAAAGCAATGATGTAACCAGCACTAAGTTAGAAATTTATCCTCAGCCAAATGCCAAGTAAATGTGCAGCACTTAAAGTTACCTTTTTTAAAATGACCCTCAGCAGTATTAACCAATAATCACAAGACTTCCTGCTGTTCCCTCAGTAAGCAATATGAAATGTCAGTCATATAACAAAGAGGGCCTCATTATTTCTCCTATCTTCACTATTCTACTTTGGCTTTGGTTTAATACAGTGGATGCTTTTATTAGCTCACCAGCTAATCTTTCTATTTCCTCTCTCCTGTCCTACCATTTCCCTAGGCTTACTCTAACTCATTACTGGACACAAGATGTTGACTATATAGCTGAGTCTAACATAGATTTGGCTTCCAAATTCTTCTCAGAAATCTACAGATAATATCTTTTCTTTTGCCATTTCCATTATGTTAACGAATGGCCATAGGAATAATTTGATCTGGTTTCTAGTTAAATATCCTTCGTAAAGTCACAAAACCAGTTTTCTCCCATTTCCCTAACTATAAATTTTCTTGACATTAGAGTACTTGGAAGTTTAATTATTTGATTGTGGTAACCATTTGCAGATGAATGGGATACTATTATAATGTGACTATTCCCTGAATGTTATCTTTCTCCATTACCAGGACAGGTGCAACAGAGTGGTGGAAATTTTGCAATTCTGCCATGTGAACATTCTCAGACATTGGACAACACTGGGAAAGACCAAAGTGGTGATCAATCTTTGTGAATACTGTTTAGAATGACTTTTGTTTCACAAGCTCCAAAAAACAGAACAGGTGTTCTGTATGACTTTAGGTTTTAGCACTAAAATACATCATTGAAAGTAGGTGGTTATTGTTACTGGAAATTAGTAATTATTCTTCAATCACATATTGCCCATTGTGTGTTCTCATTCCTTTTTTAAATATGTTTTTTAATCATAGAAACAGGGAAAGTATTCAGTTCTTGTTCTCTGGTTCAAAATTACATCATATCCAATAATTTGCAACCTAATGACAAAAAGTTAAGTAGAACAGAATAAACTTTATGCAAGAACTCTGCCAATACTTCATACAAGCCAGTAGTGTAATAAAGGCTCTTGGGGTTATAGTTTCTCTGTTCATAATTAGTTAACTTACATGCAAAATATGTAATACTGAATTTCTCTGTGACTCTACGCACAGTTTCATTGTCTTTGTGTCATAGCTGACAGCTCTTTTTATGACAAATTTGGTTCTGAACAAGTTAATCAAAATTCCATTTTCCAAAATCATTGATATTTAGTACATTTCATTAAGTTTTATTTTTAGTGAGGCAGAATTTTTTGCATATAAGTCAATATTAAAGACTGTCTTAAAATTATCCCAAGAGTTTTCTTTCATTCACTGCCATACATACTAAGACTTCACTAAGCAAAGTCACTGCTGGAACAGATCTTCATTAACTGGAAGGTAATACCTTAGGATGCCCACCTCTGACTCCAGGATATTGGACATTACTTTGATTCTGAATAATTAACTCAATTCAGAAAAAAGCCCAGAAGTAACTATCACTTGACAACTACCATGTCATGTATTAAAGGGTTTTGCAGAGCGCTGGCAGGCAGCAGTCCCACCTAGCTATGTGCCCTCTCTGCTCCCTCTCAGCAGCTCAGGCACCACAGCATGGAAGCATATTCAGCTCCATGCTTCTCCCACCCCACCATTCCATGAGGAAGGCACTGATGTGAGGGTCAGAACTCAGGCCCACTTTCCCTCTAAAATGCATCTATAATGTGAATGGCACTGCCTCAGATGTGACCCTCTGTTCAGCAAAAACCTGAGGATCCATATGCCATAGTGCTGCCTGAACAAGCCAAATACTTTTGCATAAACCCACCTCCTCTGCTCTTTCCTCCCACTCATGTGGTCATCACATAAAATACTTTAGCTCTGGATTCTTTTGGATATATTTCAGCTTGTTTTGATCCTTTATTATTTAGCGTTTTGTTTTTGTTTGTTTGTTTGTTTTTGGCAGCTGGCCGGTACGGTGATCTGAACCCTTGACCTTGGTGTTGCAAGGCTGCAGTCTAACCAATTGAATTAACTGGCCAGCCCCTTGGTCCTTTATTATTTAAACAGTAAACTTTGCCAAGTTATTTACTTATCCAAACATTTCTTATCTCAAAGTATCTTAGATTTATTTCTTTTCTTCAGTACTTTGTCCTAGAGCAGGAGTTGACAAACTTTTTCTGTAAAGGGCCAGATAGTAAATATTTTAGGCTTTTGAGCCATGTATCGTTACTGTCACAAATACTCAAATCTGTCATTGTAGCAGGAAAGAAGCCATATGTAGATTTATATAATATGAATATATATATATATAAGCCTTATATGTAATATGTAAATGAATGAGCAGAACTTTGTCCCAATAAAACTTCATTTACAAAAACACTGGTGGACCAGTTTTGTTCCACAGTCCATAGTTTTCTGACACTCCTAGAGTATTTTCAGAAAGAAGCATTGTGTAGTAAGCCTTCTGAAGAACTGTACATGTAAGGATTTTTTTTATGTGCTCAAGGGATAATCTAACTAGGAAAATTCTAGACTCAAATATTTTTTTATTCAGCACTCTAAAAATAGTATTCCATTATCCAACATTGCTAATGACCAATGACAAGAGGCAGTTCTTGTTAGATTGAGGGAATCTGTTTTGAGTCTCTGGAAGCTATTCGAATTTTGCCCTCGGTCTTGGATCTTTTTGTAATTCACCATAATAGACACTAATGTAAATTCTCATTTATCTATTTTGTTTCATACTGCATGAAATCTTTCAGTTGATTGCATGAATATCTTTCCTTAATTTGAGAAAATATTAGTGATTATTTTTTTAAATTATTTCCTCTCTATTGTTTGTTTCTCCATCTGAAATACCTCTTATTCAGATATTGATGCTACTACCTCTATTTTCCATAACTCTTAATTTTATTATATGGTCATCATTTTATCTCTTTCTGATGCCTTCTGGAAAAGGCCTTGGACCTCATCTTTCAGCTCTAAAATTTATCTTCCATTATATTCATTCAGCTACTTAACCCCCCTATTGAGTTCTTTATTTAAGCTATCATATTTTTCAAACTCATTGTTTCCAGTTAAATCATATAAATGGCTTTCTCTGCTTCATATGTCCAGTTCCTATCTGCACCAGTTAGGTATCCTGTGAGTATCAGAAAATCTGACTAAGTAGTGGCTTAAACACATTAGCCTGTTTACTTTTCACAAATAGCAAGAGGTTTGGAAGTGGTTGCTGGCCCTGGTTCAATAGTTCAAAGTGTTAGGGCTGAGGTCTTTTCTTCCCACGTCTTTCCTTTATGATAGCTGAGTAGTGACTGCCCTCCAGCCATCTCATAGCAGGTAGCAGGAAAAAGGGAGGCAAGGAGAAGGAGGAAGGCCAGAAGCAAGACCTTTGTCAGGCAAGCAAAGGCTTTCCCAGAAATCCTCAGGGGTCTTCTGCTTCTGTCTGTTTCATCATTTACAATAGTGGCGTATCTCCAGCTTGAGCTTTGAGGCTGTCTTGATGGCAGATTTGGGGTTCACCAGATTCTATAGTAGAATAAGGCAAGGCAAAATCTGGTTGGAAATGTTCTCACATGAGCCAGCCTATATGTTGTGTGTTTGCCACAATCCTTATTTCTCTGAGAAAATGTTGTTTTTAAATTCTCTCTTTGGTCCATCTGAATTTGTTCATCTAGTATAGGGTATTTTAACTTCATAGTATTTTGTAATAGTGTCTTCAAACCTAAAATGTCCTGTTTTCAGGCCGGCCCGGTGGCGCACTGGAGAGTGCACCGCTTGGGAACGCGGTGGCGCTCCCGCCGAGGGTTCGGATCCCATGTGGAGAGCAGTTCCGCTCACTGGCTGAGCGCGGTGCAGGCGCAACACTGAGGGTTGCAATCCCGTTGCCGGTCAGTAAAAAAGACAAAAAGGAGAAAAAAAAAAAATGTCCTGTTTTCTCTCTGTAAGGAAGGAGTGTTAGAGAGCTAAGCTAGTGATGAACTCCTCAGAGGTGGGATATAAGCCCAGGGCCTTTATTTTATTTGGAGAGGAGGAAGATACCCATCAAGATAGAAAAGCTCTGGTGTTAAGAACTGTATTTCTTTCCTATCACTGTTCCTCACAATGGCAGTCTCCCACAGGCAACATCATGTAGGCTTATGAAGGAGAGGATGGAAGGAATCTCAAAGGGTATCTGCCTGCACCAGCTAGGCTTGGTGTTATCCAACTGCCCGTTGTTACTGCTGGACTGGAGGCTGGTAAGCAAGCCAGCAAATGGGTCAAATAGTGGCAATTCTCTGAACTGTTGAAAACCAGCAAGCTCACAACTGGGAAGCTAGAGAGAGGCTATGCAGAGGGCAAATTAAAAAATTAAAATTAAAAATTAAAAATCACGAGTCTCACTGTTCTTACTAATAAATGCTTGAATAAATGCTCCTCAGATTGCTGCAAGCCTTTATTCAATTTTTAGAGTTCTAACTTGATTTTGATATTTTTGCCAGTGTCCTTGTTGCTCTTATGAAAGAGTGAGTTTTGGGGAGGTTCTGGCTCCTTCGTTCTGGAAGTTCTCTCTCAGTACATCATTTTCTGAATCTCCTTATTTAAAAACAAATTTAAAGAGAAATACTGCATGTTCTCACTCATATGTGTCTCTCTCAGTACATCATTTCCTGAATCTCCTTATTTAAAAACAAATTTAAAGAGAAATACTGCATGTTCTCACTCATATGTGGGAGCTAAAATAAATAAAAATAAATTGAACTTTCAGAAAGAGAGAGTAGAACTGTGGTTACTATAGTTTAGAAAGGGGAGAAGGGAAGGAGGAGAGTGAGATGTTGGTTAATGGACACAAAATTATAGCTAGAGAGGAAAAATAAGTTCCATTGGTGCACAGCCAAGCTAGGCATCTATAATTAACAATAATTTACTGCATGTTAACAAATGGCTAGAAGAGAGGAAATCAAATGTCCACATCGCAAAGAAATGATTAAGTTTTGCAATGATGAATATGCTAATTACCATAATTACTTGTATACATCACGCATTGTATACATGTATTGAAATATAATTCTGTACCTCATAAATATGTACAATCAATATGTCTCAATAAAAAAAAAGCCAGGTGCTTGACAAAAAAGATAAAAAGTAAATAAATAAGAATAAAAACAAATTTAGGTGTTACAGATAACCTATAAGCCAGGTGCTTGACAAAAAAGAAAAAAAAAGATAAAAAGTAAATAAATAAGAATAAAAACAAATTTAGGTGTTACAGATAACCTATTTCTTTATGTCAAAGATTATTAGCTTTGTGGTTTGAAAATATTGACAAAATAAAATAATTTACCTATGTTCTACAGTAGGCATAAAAGGAAAACAAAGAAAACCTACATGAATAAATACATAATCTAGAGTGCAGTAGTCATCTTTTGATTTTTCTTAGAAACTTTCACTTTCGTGTTACTAGTATACAAATGATTTTAGCATTGTTTAGATTTTATTCAAAATTATTACACCTTACAGAAAAAAGACTTCATATTAGATTTCAAATTCTTAATATGATATACACGAAGTGCATTTTTAAAAAACTCTTTATTTTCACCCTTAAAAGCATAACTTTTTAAAAATATTACTATTTCCCTGCAGCTAAAAAGGGAGTAACTTTGTTAATATTGACTACAATTTTCTGAGTCCATGTATTATTATTAAATTGCTAAAATATTTTATATACTTTAAAGTGGACAGGCTGAAATACAGAAAAATCAGATAAATTTGCATTTTAATACATAAAATAGAAAATGTAAGAACAAGGCAACGAATATGCAACGATTTTTCTGAAAAATGAGGAGAGGCATGTGTTAATCAGAAAGGGAAATCTCCATTCTAGAAGGGGAAAGGCATCAACTTTAACTAGAAGTAACAGAATAAGTTAAATGAGTAAATTAGTTCAGGTGAAGTATGCTGGCCATGCACAGTATGGCGTGGAAGAGAAACACCATGAAGAGAGAAAACTTGCAGAACTGTAGAATGGTTTGTATTCTTGTGTTCTTAGAAGAATACACGGAGAGTGAGAAAGGACGAGAACACTGAAGGAATCTTAGCAAGTGCAGTTAATAATCTCAGCCAAGGCTGCATTGCACAGACTCCATTTCTAGTTCCTTCAACAGTAGGAAACCCCTAACTTCTTACGATGGCATTACAATGAGCAAAGTCACAGCAAATGTAGCAAGCATAACTATGTGCCAAGCACGACGTGGTCTAGTTGGCTCTCCCACTGCGGAAAACCTGGGGCGGAAGTGGAGGGATTTTTTGCTCCAGGCATAGAATGACATTACAAAGACAAAGAATGTGATTTATCTGTAAGGTGATCATATATCCTTGTTTACCTGAGACATTCCTTGTTTAAGCTTGTTAGCTTAATCATTAAAAGTCCCCCTTTTCACTCTCAAATATGTCACAGCTTGGACAGTAAATCATTTTTGCAACATATATGGTCACTCTTGCTGACTGTCATCAGAATCTCATCATTATCCATCCTCAACGTCAGTTAGCTTAATCATTAAAAGTCCCCCTTTTCACTCTCAAATATGTCACAGCTTGGACAGTAAATCATTTTTGCCACATATATGGTCACTCTTGCTGACTGTCATCAGAATCTCATCATTATCCATCCTCAACGTCATACCTGGTCTAGTCCAGACTGCTTGGAAGGAATTCCCAGATGCTCAGGAAACCCAGACTGAGGGAAGACAGATGCTCATTCTCCCCATGCTTTGAGCAGGGGTTCAGAACAACCGGGAAGCTGGCTGCTGGGCTGGCTTTCCCTCCCCAGCAGTCCTATCACCCTGAAGAAAGGGCCACCCACAGGGTGGACAGGTGGGCAGGGAAGAGGATGGAGGAGAAGCCAACAGGAAGTCAGGTGACACATTCTCCAAAAATGCCATGTTTTACCTTTTCAAGCTTCTGGGAGGTAAATGGCAACACTTTGTTCTAAGATAGAGCACTGTTTTCAGGTTCCAGTATATAAGTGGATTAAATGCTAATTGCATGATTTCTTATTCCTTTCCACTTAGTTCTCCCATGGGACCCATAAAATTCTTTCTCCTCTCTTTGACCTACTGTTGAAAGCCTGTCTGCACACTTTCATAAGAACTTAGATATAAGGTATATAATTTTCCATAAATCACTTGAAGTTGTTGTACATAGTCACCCAGAAAATTGATCTACTGTCTCATTCCCATTTGCCCTGCTGGAGGCTTCTGTCAAATTTTTGATCCACTTTATGCTTGCTCCTTCCTTGGTGCTTGTCAGAGTGCAGCACACGACACACTGGTCACAGTTCACCTCTGATGAGGATGATCGACTGAGGGGTCAACGAAAGAAAGCCTTGCATTTGAAATGTAAGAGACACTTTAGAAAGAAAGAAATTTGGATGACTCAAGGATCCTACAAGGTGAGACATGCACTTATTCTTAGAAAACATATCACATTATTATCATTTGCAACTAGAAGATAATAAATATTAGCATCATTATAAATTGTCCAAATTCACATTCTACTTACAACATGTGATAACATAACCCTGACACATAGTTGTAATTTAATAGATAGCATAAGTCATTGTAATTACTTACAACAATGAATATGATTTCTTTAATAGAGAGAATGTCATTTCAGTTCCCCTATCAAAAAAAAAGACTTCAAGAAAATGATCAACTAAAAGATCTATAGAATAGAAATCAATTGTTTCTTAGAGCATTGAATTGATTCTAGCCAATTTGGAAGAGAAACTACCATAGAAATGCAAAGTCTCCTTAAAGCAAAAAGGCAGGGATTATATAAAGAAAAAATATTAATAAATGAATGAACAAAGAAACATTAATTCTAATTCCAGTGCAAGGGAAATATGTTTTTTTCGGATTTTCTGGTTTTTTTGGTTTTTTTGTTTTGCCCTAAAACAAGACTTAATACATTTGAAAAGACTAAGATCATAGAAAATATGTTCTCTGACCACAATAACAGAAGGAAATTTAGGAAATTCACAAATGTGTCAAAATTGAACAAGACTCTCCTAAATAAACAATGTGTAAAAAGAAAAATCACAGGGAAATTAGAGAGTACTTTGANTATTGAAATATAATTCTGTACCTCATAAATATGTACAATCAATATGTCTCAATAAAAAAAAAAAGCCAGGTGCTTGACAAAAAAGAAAAAAAAAGATAAAAAGTAAATAAATAAGAATAAAAACAAATTTAGGTGTTACAGATAACCTATTTCTTTATGTCAAAGATTATTAGCTTTGTGGTTTGAAAATATTGACAAAATAAAATAATTTACCTATGTTCTACAGTAGGCATAAAAGGAAAACAAAGAAAACCTACATGAATAAATACATAATCTAGAGTGCAGTAGTCATCTTTTGATTTTTCTTAGAAACTTTCACTTTCGTGTTACTAGTATACAAATGATTTTAGCATTGTTTAGATTTTATTCAAAATTATTACACCTTACAGAAAAAAGACTTCATATTAGATTTCAAATTCTTAATATGATATACACGAAGTGCATTTTTAAAAAACTCTTTATTTTCACCCTTAAAAGCATAACTTTTTAAAAATATTACTATTTCCCTGCAGCTAAAAAGGGAGTAACTTTGTTAATATTGACTACAATTTTCTGAGTCCATGTATTATTATTAAATTGCTAAAATATTTTATATACTTTAAAGTGGACAGGCTGAAATACAGAAAAATCAGATAAATTTGCATTTTAATACATAAAATAGAAAATGTAAGAACAAGGCAACGAATATGCAACGATTTTTCTGAAAAATGAGGAGAGGCATGTGTTAATCAGAAAGGGAAATCTCCATTCTAGAAGGGGAAAGGCATCAACTTTAACTAGAAGTAACAGAATAAGTTAAATGAGTAAATTAGTTCAGGTGAAGTATGCTGGCCATGCACAGTATGGCGTGGAAGAGAAACACCATGAAGAGAGAAAACTTGCAGAACTGTAGAATGGTTTGTATTCTTGTGTTCTTAGAAGAATACACGGAGAGTGAGAAAGGACGAGAACACTGAAGGAATCTTAGCAAGTGCAGTTAATAATCTCAGCCAAGGCTGCATTGCACAGACTCCATTTCTAGTTCCTTCAACAGTAGGAAACCCCTAACTTCTTACGATGGCATTACAATGAGCAAAGTCACAGCAAATGTAGCAAGCATAACTATGTGCCAAGCACGACGTGGTCTAGTTGGCTCTCCCACTGCGGAAAACCTGGGGCGGAAGTGGAGGGATTTTTTGCTCCAGGCATAGAATGACATTACAAAGACAAAGAATGTGATTTATCTGTAAGGTGATCATATATCCTTGTTTACCTGAGACATTCCTTGTTTAAGCTTGTTAGCTTAATCATTAAAAGTCCCCCTTTTCACTCTCAAATATGTCACAGCTTGGACAGTAAATCATTTTTGCCACATATATGGTCACTCTTGCTGACTGTCATCAGAATCTCATCATTATCCATCCTCAACGTCATACCTGGTCTAGTCCAGACTGCTTGGAAGGAATTCCCAGATGCTCAGGAAACCCAGACTGAGGGAAGACAGATGCTCATTCTCCCCATGCTTTGAGCAGGGGTTCAGAACAACCGGGAAGCTGGCTGCTGGGCTGGCTTTCCCTCCCCAGCAGTCCTATCACCCTGAAGAAAGGGCCACCCACAGGGTGGACAGGTGGGCAGGGAAGAGGATGGAGGAGAAGCCAACAGGAAGTCAGGTGACACATTCTCCAAAAATGCCATGTTTTACCTTTTCAAGCTTCTGGGAGGTAAATGGCAACACTTTGTTCTAAGATAGAGCACTGTTTTCAGGTTCCAGTATATAAGTGGATTAAATGCTAATTGCATGATTTCTTATTCCTTTCCACTTAGTTCTCCCATGGGACCCATAAAATTCTTTCTCCTCTCTTTGACCTACTGTTGAAAGCCTGTCTGCACACTTTCATAAGAACTTAGATATAAGGTATATAATTTTCCATAAATCACTTGAAGTTGTTGTACATAGTCACCCAGAAAATTGATCTACTGTCTCATTCCCATTTGCCCTGCTGGAGGCTTCTGTCAAATTTTTGATCCACTTTATGCTTGCTCCTTCCTTGGTGCTTGTCAGAGTGCAGCACACGACACACTGGTCACAGTTCACCTCTGATGAGGATGATCGACTGAGGGGTCAACGAAAGAAAGCCTTGCATTTGAAATGTAAGAGACACTTTAGAAAGAAAGAAATTTGGATGACTCAAGGATCCTACAAGGTGAGACATGCACTTATTCTTAGAAAACATATCACATTATTATCATTTGCAACTAGAAGATAATAAATATTAGCATCATTATAAATTGTCCAAATTCACATTCTACTTACAACATGTGATAACATAACCCTGACACATAGTTGTAATTTAATAGATAGCATAAGTCATTGTAATTACTTACAACAATGAATATGATTTCTTTAATAGAGAGAATGTCATTTCAGTTCCCCTATCAAAAAAAAAGACTTCAAGAAAATGATCAACTAAAAGATCTATAGAATAGAAATCAATTGTTTCTTAGAGCATTGAATTGATTCTAGCCAATTTGGAAGAGAAACTACCATAGAAATGCAAAGTCTCCTTAAAGCAAAAAGGCAGGGATTATATAAAGAAAAAATATTAATAAATGAATGAACAAAGAAACATTAATTCTAATTCCAGTGCAAGGGAAATATGTTTTTTTCGGATTTTCTGGTTTTTTTGGTTTTTTTGTTTTGCCCTAAAACAAGACTTAATACATTTGAAAAGACTAAGATCATAGAAAATATGTTCTCTGACCACAATAACAGAAGGAAATTTAGGAAATTCACAAATGTGTCAAAATTGAACAAGATTCTCCTAAATAAACAATGTGTAAAAAGAAAAATCACAGGGAAATTAGAGAGTACTTTGAGATAAAAATAGACATCCTCTTCTTTTTCTGGTCTCCACTGGTGACTCTCCTTGTATCAATGCAGTTGAGTGTCTGGTGGGCCACCTGCAAGATGGCTGTGGCTACTGCTGTGGCATTGAGCTGCTTTTGTGGCAGCAGTGGCTATGGGGGTGGCTGTGGTGGACCACCCACATGGAAGTGGGGATTTTGGTGTGCTCCTTGCCTGGCTACAGGCAGGGGGTAGGAGGCTGCCCTTGCCTCCTGCCTCAGGACCCTGGGCATGCTGTGTTGCTTGCCTAGTTGCAAGTGGATGAAAATAAGGGTTTGTTTGTTTGTTTTTAATTTTTAGCTCACTAGTACTATGAAGATCAATATTTTCATCATTGTTTACATCATGTAAAAATCTTTCCTTTCTCAAGGTCTGTGAAATGGAGCTAGATTATTTTCTTTCTACAATGGTTTTAAAGAAGCAAATAAATGAACCCAATGAATTATCACAATCTCTTTCAAACCTGTGAGTTTATTTTTCACACAAGACAATTCAATTTTTAAAACGTGATAATGTACTGCTCTTAGTAACACTGGATACAGTCCCATATTACATGCTTGCATCTCCTACATGAGTAAAACATAAGTACTGGAGGTTAAGATTTTAATAAATATTTAGTCCGAACTACTATTAAAGCAAAACAAAAAATTGATGACACAAGTTCTGGAGCAAATTTGGAAAAGTCTCAGAGGACTAAATTATCCAATCAAGTTCTTTTCCTACATATCTCTTTCATTTTCAAGTGTTTTCTTTTTTTTTTTCTAGAATTCCTTGGAAAAAGATGGGTTAAATCAAAACTCAAAATTCAGAATAGGATTTCCTCCATTAAAAGCCAACACTAAAAAAAAGGTCATATTCAAGCTAAGGGAAGATATTTGATCTCATTTCAGCAAATGTCTATAGCACAGTTATTATGTGTAAGCCTCCAGGCAGGACATCTTCAAGGATAAATATATGTACAACATATGACCCTGCCTTCCAGAAATCCTCGTGTGAGAGAAAAAAGTCATACGTAAATGATAAATGTTTGTGGTGATGAATATGCTAGTTAGCCTGATTTCATCATCTCACAGTGTATACATGTATCAAAATATTACTCTGTACCCCATAAATTTGTACAGTTATTATGTGTCAATTAAAAAATGAAATTTAAAAAAGGAAAAAAATTCCATTGCATATGTAAAATGCTAACAAAATATTATGAGTATTTAAAAGAAAGAAATTTTTCTTTGAGGAGATCTAGAAAAGATCCTAGAAGTGGTGTTATTCATAGTAAAGCTCAAAGGATAATCCAGGTTTCAGCAATTAAATATAATCCCTGATATTCAAATCAAACACAGATGGCACACACAGGCTACAAGAAATACTACCATGCATTGGAGTTTTCTACTATAAACTCCTAGAGGCAGGATTTTTTTCCTAACACCTAGTTCAATACAATGCACAAGTATGAACTTAAGAAGTTAATTGGTGATGATCATTTTTAATCATTTTCATCAAACATTCCCACTTCCTATTTTATACTTCCAAGTAGATAGGAGCAGATGGAAAGTATCTTTAAGTATGAATCCCAAGGATGAAGTGATCTGATTTAATGATTAAATCCACAGGGCTTGAATTTTGACCTTGAAAAGATGACTAAACACTTTTTACGTCTCTTTTTATGTGTTCTATAAAAAAAAAATGGGATAATAATATGTTTCATAGCATTACTATAAATATAAAAGGAATAATATATGTAATTTTATCACCCCTATTTCACAATTAAGAATTTTTTACATTTCTCCAAGCATATATATTCTATTATAATTTCTATCAATTTACCTGTGTTTATGTTCTTGTACTGATAATATTCACTATTTATCTTCCAGTTTATGGTTTCCTAATATAAGAAAATTATACACATGTATACTCTGCAGAAGGTACTAGAAGGCATTCCTGGGAGAAGGGTCATTAAAAGAGGAAATCAATCCAGAGCTGTTTTTATAAGGAGTTCATTTATGTGACAGAAGTAAAAATGAAAACAAAACCCCACACAATGGACAAAGAAGGCAGTGATGCCATTTAACCTAGTGATGGGGTGCAAGGAAGATGTGGGGCTACCTGGCATCAGTGATTTCAGGGAAATCTGGCAAGTCAGTTCCTAAAGGGTGACTCATTAAACTCCCACTGAGAACCAGGCTCTGAGCATGTTTTTTCCCCACAGCCCTACAGTAGCCCTAGTCCTCTTTCCCCTCAATCACAAATCCTGAGGACTTCTCCCTCCTAACCAGTCACCAGGGCTAGTCTTCCCAACAGAGGAAGATAGTTAAGTGTGTGAGATTTTAAAGGGAGAATGAATACACAAAATTGAGACAAGATGGACTGGGCACCCAATTCTGAAAGCCTTGAATATTACAGACCCTGCTTGGCTAGCCAGCACTCTTCTACCATTTCATTTGTCTCTAGGCAGAGTCTTTGTGACAGTTAATTTGTTCTCCAAAGACATTTTGCAATCCCTTTCATCTTAGCTGAAAGAAATTAAGAAACCACAAGATCGATGATTGATACCCACCCCCGAAGCTAAACTTCTATTTGAGGAAGAAGGAAGCATTCGTAAGTTAGCCCTTCTCAACCTTCTTGGTATCTCCAGATAACAATCTGAGTCTGAGTATTTATTATAGAATGTAAATTACTGCAGTGATGAAATGGGGGAGATGTCACAGATTGTTCTTCTGCCTGGACACACAGACTACATTTCCCAAGCCCTTTCCAGTTAGGAGAGGCCATTGAATGTGGATGCATGTGATCTAGGCATGGCCAGTAAAAAACAACCAAGTGTTCCTCCTCAATGTTTTCCTCTCTGGCTCACCAAAATGGAGACACCCTCAGGGTGAACCTGGAAAGTACTCCTTAAAGAAGGCAGGACTTTCATCACCTCAAGTTTGAGGATGAGTGGAGGGCTGCATCTCTGACCTATCGACCCTCTACAGACAATTACGTGAGT
>NW_007726199.1:127548-181713 GCF_000696425.1 Galeopterus variegatus
GAGATTTTAAAGGGAGAATGAATACACAAAATTGAGACAAGATGGACTGGGCACCCAATTCTGAAAGCCTTGAATATTACAGACCCTGCTTGGCTAGCCAGCACTCTTCTACCATTTCATTTGTCTCTAGGCAGAGTCTTTGTGACAGTTAATTTGTTCTCCAAAGACATTTTGCAATCCCTTTCATCTTAGCTGAAAGAAATTAAGAAACCACAAGATCGATGATTGATACCCACCCCCGAAGCTAAACTTCTATTTGAGGAAGAAGGAAGCATTCGTAAGTTAGCCCTTCTCAACCTTCTTGGTATCTCCAGATAACAATCTGAGTCTGAGTATTTATTATAGAATGTAAATTACTGCAGTGATGAAATGGGGGAGATGTCACAGATTGTTCTTCTACCTGGACACACAGACTACATTTCCCAAGCCCTTTCCAGTTAGGAGAGGCCATTGAATGTGGATGCATGTGATCTAGGCATGGCCGGTAAAAACAACCAAGTGTTCCTCCTCAATGTTTTCCTCTCTGGCTCACCAAAATGGAGACACCCTCAGGGTGAACTTGGAAAGTTCATCACCTCAAGTCTGAGGATGAGTGGAGGGCTGCATCTCTGACCTATCGACCCTCTACAGACAATTACGTGAGTCGGAAATATTCTTTCACTGCGCTTATGCCATTCATTTGGGAGTGTATTTCTTATAGCAATTAGCCTACCCTAAGGATAGAGAAGGACTAAATTAGGAAAGAATAGGTAAGTATATTGCAATGTGAATAAGAGCTTCACCTATATAAAGGCTTTTGGCTTTTTTTTTTTTTCACTCCTTAGAGTTAGGCTTACAACACATAACTCATTCTCATAATGTAGGAAGACATGCTAAGGTCAGAAAAATATCCCAAGATTCTAGCAGTCACATTTGTTTCTGAATTTACTACATTAGCACAGAAAATCAGAGAGCCTGTAGCAATTGAGAGGGGTCTCCAATACTGCTAATAACTTGTTTAAGTGCTCCTGTTAAGACTTAAGGTGAATCATAAAAGAAATATGATCTCATAAAATTTAGTATTACATTTCTATATACACCAGAAAACAAGTAAACAGCAGCAACAATCATAGCTCTAGTAATAGGAGGTGCTACAAACCCTCATGCTATTAATGAATATGTCTAAACAATTTGTGTTCAACACTCCCAGAAATCAGGGAGAAACAAAGGGCTTACAACGTTACTTTATAACTTTTGCCTTTAGAGAAGTTGAAGAGGCAAGATTCTCATACATGAAATAGTACAAGAGTGGTTAAGTACCATGTGCGTTGCTCTGAGAATTAAATGATGTGAGATTCAAGAAAGATATATATGTGGGTATAGGTTAACTTCAAAAAGATTTCATAGAGAAACTGTCTTGCAGAAAAATAGTTTGAAGTACAGATAAGGGCAGAAATGGAGGACAGGATGGAGAGATGGACCCATGTTCTGCACCTCAGCTCCTGAACTCCCAACAACACCATCAGGATTTCTTTCAGGTTCCGGGACAGATAAGGGCAGAAATGGAGGACAGGATGGAGAGATGGACCCATGTTCTGCACCTCAGCTACTGAACTCCCAACAACACCATCAGGATTTCTTTCAGATTCCGGAGAATCTGACACCATCTCCTTAATCCTCCTCCAGGATATCTTTCAGCTGTGCCTTAGCAGAGAGGGAAAAGTTGCACAAACAACATTTCAAGAGTCTAGTCTCACTTTAATTACTTATAATTTGTGTGATATTGAACATATCCCCCTGTGCCTCAGTGTTCTCTGTGATACTAGGATAGCATAAGCCAAGGCTGTCTGTCTTAGAAGATCAAATGGGTCAATGATCATAAAATGCCTTGGAAATACGGAAGAGCAGTGTCTACACATGTAAGTAATCATCGTTACCATTCCTGATGTCCTGCTACTTGCAAAAGCAGAGGAAAGAACTGCAGCTACAATCTTCAGGGCCTCGTAGCTGGGCACAGAAGACAAGTTTTCTGTATTCTTACTTAGATTCGAGGTTGCACAGTGGGCACAGAGCACCAGCTATGGTTATGCAGTTCACTTACACAGTCAGACGGCGTTTGGGGGTAATTCAAAGACTCCCTGGATGAACACTATCTCTTCACTGATTGATTATACCTGCTGTTTCCCTGGTAACTAGATCAATTCTATACTCATCGACTTTCTGTTCCCATTCACTGTAACATCTCTTTAACAGCAACAGAAACAAAGTTTAATAAAGCAGAAGCATTTTAATAAATGGAGGTATAATTTAAATAGATGCTTTGGGGGTATTTTAAGGCCCCAGAGTTCTCTACATGTTACAGTAGACAGTTTTTTTCTTTAAGGGAAAGGGAGAAAAGCAGACACTGTTCATAATATTCCTTATAAGAATAGTGAGAAAACATTGCCCAGTAAATTCTCTGCCACATTTCTATGAGCAGAGACCTCTAATCAACATTTAGTTCACCTTGTTCTCCCAGAAGGTAAAATGCATACTTCGAGTTCAGATTTGCCATCTGTACATCTTCACAACCATCTCACATTCCTCCTTCTTCCTGATTTAATGTCACTCAACATCTGGTCAACATACAGAAGTGGGGCAAGGATCATAGCCACACCAAGACTAATACGTCAGGAGTCTGAGTAAGCTCACAACAATCCTGTAAGGTAGTATTGCTTTTCTCATTTTTCCATTTGAGGTTATTGAGGCTCAGAATAGTTGATTAAGTGGCAGTGTGTAAGGTATATAAGTAACAGAGCCAGGATCCAAACACATAGACAAGTGCATCTTGAATACAACCTTGGTGGGTATACTCTCAGTACAGCATAGTCGTCACAATTTTGAATGTTGATAAATGTCTCTGGTTCTTAGTATTCTACCAGAAAACAGAGCCTGAGACAAAGACTTGGGTGCAGGTAGTATATTTAGGAGCTGAATAAGTGGAGAGGGTAAGACAGGAAAGAGGAAAAACTACCATAAGGTATGTTACCAAGGTCTGATGGATTGCTGCAGGATGGATTCTGGATTGTACCATGACCTCTGAGAAGTGTATAGAATGCCTTATAGAATTATCCACCTGATGATAGAAGGCAGGAGCATTTATGCACAAGTTTTACCACCACTTCTTTGGCTGCAGTTCCCAGAGCAACAGAGAAGAACCTGGAGTAAAACACAGAAAGGCCTATAACTGGGCTCCAAATGGGACGGTAGCTGTATTGAATTGAGACTGAGCTATTAGAGAACCGTTCATCATAGCTGCTGCTAAAATCAGATCTGCACCTAGCAGCTGTGGTGCAGGCACCAGGGGTGTCGGCTGTACCCAATTCTAAAGTATTCTTCAATTTGCTGAAATAACCACTTGTCAGCCTTGTGACTTGTATAGTCACATGAACATGACCTTAGTTATGGTTACAGAGCAGCACTGTCATGATACACACAGTTGGTCGAACAGTAACTCCTCTGGAGCAAGTGTCAACCCTGGAGCTACATTTCCTACTTCTACTCCTAGTTTCATTACTGGTAAGTTTCAGTGCACGTGTGTTTCAGTTTTCTCATCTGTAAAATGGACATAATAGAATACACTCGTAGTTTAACGTTGGCTTAAATGAGATAATATGAAGGTACTTCAAAAAGTTCATGGAAAAACAGAATTAAAAAATAATGTGATATTTCTGTGAACTTTTTGAAGTACCCTTATACTTATAAAGCACTTAGTAGAGTGCCTGGAAGTAGTAAGTATTCAGAGATCAATAGAATTTTATCAAATAATTTACCAACAAATCACTTTCCTCCTCTCATAACAGGAGGTGAGAGCATTAAAAGCACTCCATGTTTTCCCATCATGATTAAGAGATTCTAACCAAAAGCTTAAAACAAAATAACTGCAAGTCCAGAAACCAAATATCACAGTAACAGGAAATTTCACCACCCAAAGCCCAACAAGTTTTTTGGCACTGTGTCTCAGAATAATGAAAGGTGTTTAGTGGCTTTCCTCTCTCTCTCAAACTAAACTAAAGGGAAAGATTTTAAAGGCTCATATTTCCACTTGGTAAAAATCCTTTAATCTGATGGAATAACAGCTGCTTGGAGAATAGGATAAAAACAAACGGTGCAGGAGCTGAGTAGCTTCTGGTCTCCATGGTAACAGTATGCCTCATTCTGACCCCTTTAATTACCTGATTCTCTTAGGGTAAAGAAAGAAGCAAGGAGACAAAAATCTTAAGACAAAAACAAATATGCAATCACTTATGGAGTGGATGATGCATAAGTCAGCAAATGTGGCCCAGAGGTGATTCTAACTACCTATAGTAACATCATATTTCCTTAGAATTATTTTTTCCATAAGAGTGATATGTTAATATTGATCAAGCATAGAGTGCTTAGTTGAAATTACTCATTCCCCCCTTGTAAGCCATAGCACATATGTAAGATGATACCCTGAGGACAGTGGGCAGTTTGCAGCCAAGCCACAATTGGGAGCAAGTTAATTGGTCTCCATGGGAATAAAATTTATGATATATTTCTCCTTACCATAAGCCTTGCTTGATTTCTAAGAAAGTTAGCAAATGTCTTTTGAAGGATAAGAGCAGCACATCTCAAAGCAAGGTCCATGGAGCTCATGCACCAGAATCCCTGGGGGCATTGTTAAAGCCCACATTTCGAAGGTGGATTTTCAGAGATTCCAGTAGAGCAAGCCTGGAATGGAGCCAAAGAAACTGTACTTAACAAGCAACTCCAGGGAGTTCTTATGCACCCCACAGTTGGAAACCACAGTTTGAGCTTGGGGGCTACTCAAAAATCTAACTTCGGCTAACTTTCCTCCACTCTGCTATTTGTGTTGGCAGTCAAAAGATCATTTATAAATATGGCAGATTCCACTTTTCTATAGATGACCTACAGAGATAATCCATTTTTGAGACAAAAAATATAGCAAAGCATTTGAAAACCACTGAAATGAAAACAAAAATCTATTTTGGGAAAATAGCTGTAAGTTTACAATTAAAAGTATAATCTTTGGCTTGACTAATTCCATTTAATTCCCTATATTGCTTCATCAGTTATAATAATGTCCACCTAATTATTGTAAAGAGTTCCTTTTACCTTTCATAAGTTAGAATTCATATGCTAAATGCATAAACCTAATGCTATAAATTACTAATTTATTTCATACCTCCTGAAAAATTGTACAAGTTACATTTAGATACCATACAATTTTATTCATACGTTCACATATTCAAATGTTTACTAAGTACCTATTATGAGCAAGGCAGTGCTCTGTATACTGGAGTTAAAGAAATCAAAAACCTTTGCCATCATAGAGTTTACATTTTAGAAGAGAAGACAGACAATAAGCAACTAAGTAAAATATCCATCATGTCGGATGGTAAAAAGTGCTACAGAAAAAGACAAAGGGTCTTCAAACAGTTCATGGAAAATGGGTATTATGAAAAAATTATGCATGGATCTCAAAAATTTTTTGCACTAAAGTAAACTTATACTATCTCGTTATAACATGTCTGAACAGAATCTAGTTTGAGGCAATAACAAAGATAAGACATCAGTTTGAAAAGAGCCCCTACCAGAGCATCGTGAATTCTGCTAAAATTGAAGCAAGAACAAACACCAACTTTATGGTGAAGCTTGGGTGGAAGAACTGATGCTTTAGAAGAAGTTTATGGGGACAATGCTCCAAAGAAATCAGCAGTTTAGAAATGAATAACTTGTTTTAAAAAAAAACAAGATGATGTTGAAGATGATGCACACAGCGGCAGACCATCCACATCAATTTGCAAGGAAAATATTAATCTTGCCTGTGTCCTAATTGAAGAGGACTGATGATTAACAACAGAAACAATAGCCAACACCATCAATATCTCAATTTGTTCAGCTTACACAATTCTGACTGAAAAATTACAGTTGAGCAAACTTTCCACTCAATGGGTACCAAAACTGTTTCACCCAGATCAGCTGCTAACAAGAGCAGAGCTTTCAATGGAAGTTTTAAACAAGTGGGATCAAGATCCTGAAGCATTTCTTCAAAGAATTGTAATAGGAGATGAAACATGGCTTTACCAGTATGATCCTGAAGACAAAGCACAATCAAAGCCATGGCTACCAAGAGGTGGAAGTGGTCCAGTCAAAGCAAAAGCACACCAGTCAAGAGCAAAGGTCATGGCAAAAGTTCTTTGGAATCCTCAAGGCATTTTGCTTCTTGACTTTCTGGAGGGTCAAAGAACTATAACATCTGCTTATTATGAGAGTGTTTGGAGAAAGTTAGCCAAAGATTTAGCAGAAAAAAAATGCCCAGGGAGGCTTCACTAGAGAGTCCCTTTCCACCATCACTATGCTCCTGCTCAAGCCTCTCATCAAACAAGGACAATTTGTCAAGAGTTTCGATGGGAAATCATTAGGCATCGACCTTACAGTCTTGATTTGGCTCCTTCTGACTTCGTTTTGTTTCCTAATCTTAAAAAGTCTTTAAAGAGCACCCTTTTTCTTCAGTTAACAGTGTAAAAATGACCACACTGACATGGTTAAGTTTCCAGGACCCTCAGTTCTTCAGGGATGGACTAAACGGCTAATATCATTGCTTACAAAAGTGTTTTGAACTTGATGGAGCTTATGTTGAAAAATAAAGTTTGTATTTTTAAAATTTTTCTCTTTTAATTCCATTTTTCCATGAACTTTTTAAAGTCCCCACAGATAAAACAAGGAGTAAGGTGGTTGTGGTTTTAAGTAACAGGTATGGGAATACCTAAAAAAAATGACATTTGAGTAAAAACCTGCATACAATTAGGGAGCAAGTCTTAGAAATATCCGTTGGAAGAATGTTCAGGGAAGGTGAAAAATCATGTGCAAAAATCCCAGGCCAGAACATCCCAGAAGCTAATGTGGCCACAATGGAGTAAATATGGGAGAGAGTCATAAATGAGGTGAGACACAACAAGTCTGGGAGGCAAGGCACATATCATGACGTTTGACTTTTACTCCAAAAGAGACTGGAAGAAGCCATGGGAATGTTTGACCAGAGAAATTACATGATCTGACTTAGGTTTAAAAGGATCATTCTGACACCTGAATTGAGAATACACTGTAAGAGAGACAAGGACAGAATAAGGGAGAACAAGTAGAAGGCATTGTAACACTTCAGGCGTGAAGGTGTGTTGAAAAGACTACATTAGCTGTCATGATGGTAGTGATAAATGGTAAGATTCAAGAAAATTTTTGAAGGCAGTGTCAAAGAAATTTACAGATGAGCCAGATGTTGGATCAAGAAAGAGAAGAATCATGTTTTCTGTGTGTTTATTTTTTAATCTGAGGTATTGGAAAGATGAATCTGCCTTTACTTAGATGTGGAAGTCTGTAGGAGAAGCAGGGTTTTAGACATGTTAAGATTAAAACGTCTGTTAGACATTTAAGTAGCAATGTTAAGTGGACAGGTGTATCTATGCATCTGAAGTTCAAAAAAGATATCTGGGCTGGAAGCATAAATTTGTGAGTCACCAGCCTGGATGATATTTCCTATGGAGAGTGTATAAACAGAAAGAGAAGTTAAATGTCTAAGTACTGGGGTGCTTCAACCTTTAAAGTTCAGAGAGATGAGTAGGAACCATCAAAAGAACTGAAAAGGAGTAGCCAGTGAAGGAGAAAACACTAAAGTGGAGTGTCCTAGAAGCCAAGTGATGACCATATTTCAAAGAGGTGGGAGTGATCAACCATGTCAAATGCTTGAGGTCAGTAAGTTGAGGACTGGGAATTGACCACTGGCTTTAGTAACATGGTCTTCACTAGAGCACTGAGATATACTGGTGGAACTGAATTTTATTTTATTCAATTCAAGAGAGAATAAGAGAAGAGGAATTGGAGAAAGCCAATATAAAATATTTATTTCAAGATCTGAGCTATAAAGAAGAGGTGAGAAATGGAGAGATAATAGAGAAATGTGAGGTCAAGAGAAGTAAATTTTCTTTTCCTTTCTCTTTTTTTCTTTTCACTTTCTTGATTTTTTTCTTTCTCTTTTGTTAAATATGAGAAATTTAAAGAATGCTTGCAATCTAAGAAAATATTCGAGTAGAAAGAGCCAATTTGATTACAAGGGACTGGAGGGAAGAATTGTTGGGGAAATGTCCTTGAATACTCAAGAAGAGATGGGATCTAGCAAACATGTGGAAGGATTAGTCCTCGATTTTTTTTTTCTTTAGTAACAAATTGTTCATTTGATAATATCATGAGAAAAAGCAGATGCATATAGCTGTGTAGTAGTGGTGGCAGCTTATTGAAGTCCTCTTCTATTTGCTTTTTTTCTCAGTGAAATAGGAAACAAATTCATTAATAAGAGGAGGGGTGGTGTAAGGGCTTCGAAGGTTCGTGGAGGAAGATGAGGCTGAGAACTGTGCTGTGATCTTGGAGACTGGGCGGTGCATGGCCTTAGGAAATGTGCTATGATTGCCAGCTGCATAAGGGTCATATCGGTGGGTATAAGGTGAGATTAGTCAGCAACTGTGACCTAAATGCCTAGGGAAAAGTATAATTATGAGTCAAAGCAAAAAATTCTTGATTGAACCATCATAACAAGTTTTTCAATTCACTTAAGAAATTTCTCCTCATAAGTCTTGTCAAAAATCGAGTATTTTTCACTCTCTCTTAGAAGTGCCGAGTCATGATTATTACTCCCGCTTGCTAGAGATGAATTTTGGAGGGTTAAATGCTGAATCTAGTGGTCTTCCACTTTATAAGAAAGTGAGGTATATTTTTTAAATATTCCACTCTTTCCAACTCCCATCCTTTACTCTCTGGCATAAAAATCTCTGTGGTACAATGTATGCTGATATACTTTCTAAGTTTATTTCTTCCAATAGTATAGTAAATGCTACTCAAAGGGAATCATTCTCAATCTCAAACTTTTAAGGTCCTGGGTATTTATACCAAAGACTGATGCAAACATTCTCAAAGCAGAAATAATTTTAGTTCAAAACCAAATGACATATTAAATATCATTTATTAATGGCAAGAGAGATAATACTGAAATTAACCAAGAAAGGATTCTACAACTCAAAACATCAGGATATTTTATATGAATCCCAGGAATTCCTATAGTCAGTCCTGCTCCTGAGTTCTTCCCATATGAATTCTCACTCACTGCTAACTAATTAACACCCTACTTCACATCCTACTGCATTTCCCATTCATCAATTGATTTCTGGGCAGTGACTCAAGTAAGCCGTGAGAGGGACATACAACTGGCACTTAAAAAGAAAAAAATTGAGGCCTATAGCTGCATTGTGATTTCATAAACACTACCCACCTGTCATCACCAGAAACAACTTCTCCCTCATCTTTTCCATAGTTATCCATCAGATGCCTATTACTGCTTTTTTGAAACTTTAGAATGCATTAAAGTTGGTAAGAGAGGGGAAAGATGTTAAATCAATGTCCACCATGTGGGACTTGAATATATATTTTTTTCATTTTAAGATATCTTACAAGTTTATATTCAAGTGGATATACCTCTATTTTGTGGCACATTTTAGTCATGTGCTTATTATTTATATTACATTTTAATTATTTAATAATGAGTACTTGTTGCCAGAACACTAATTATATCATGTGCCTATGGATAAATAGAATCCCCCTGCCACTCTGTCAGCATGATGCCATTTCGGGGACTACCTGTGTCTCTTTTGTTAATTCTTTGATTGACTAACTGATTAAAAAGACTGGCCTATGTGCTCTAACAATAGATAAATATTTCCAAGCATATGCTAGTTTCACTAGAAATATTATTTCATATTTGCCTTTTAAAAATTCCTTCAAAACCCATTCACCAATTAACATCATTGAATTTATATTTCTGCTATACTATAGGTGCTCTGTATAACTTGGACTTGAGCTTTACATCATAAATCTTTCCTCCTAATGATCCATTCAAGTATACAGTAGTTTAGGTGATGGATAAAAGAGTCAAATTACCCAGGCGTCAGTCCCAACTTGATCACTTGGTACCTGTGTGATCTTGGGTAATCAACTTTAAGTCTGTGAGCCTTATCTGTAATATGGAGAACAATAATAGAAAGTATGTCATAATGTCATTGTGAGGATTAAACACATTACTTCATGTAAGATAGTTGGCACACAACACCTGACAAACAGGAAGAATTTAATGAGGTTAATGTTTAGTAAATTTTTAATATATTATAAATGCACTTTATACAGGCTGCATAGCATATAGGAAGTATTTAGAGTGGATTGATTCTCAGTTCTTCTGCTTACAAGTTATTCAACCTCCTTGAGACTCAGTTTCTCAATTCTTAGAAAGAGATAATTCCTACCTCAAATGGGGGTTTATAATGGACTCCTAACACAGTCCCTGACACTTTGTAGGTATTCATTAAAAGGTAGCAACTAAGTACTATCTGTACTAGTTTGCTATGGCTGCCAAAACAAAATACTACAGACTGGGTAATTTAAACAACAGAAATTTATTTTCTCTCAGTTCTGGAGGCTGTAAATCCAAGATCAAGGTGTCACTAGTTACTGGTTTCTTCTAAGGCCTCTCTCCTTGGCTTGCAGGTGGCCACTTTCTCACTGTGTCCTCACATGGTCTTTCCTCTGTGCCCTTAGTATCTCTCTGTGTGTCCTAATCTCTTCACATAAGCACACCAGTCAGGTTGAATTAGGGCCCACCCTAATGGCCTTGTTCTAACTTAATTATCTCTTTAAAAGCTCTGTCTTCAAACACAGTCACATTATAAGGTATTGGGAAGTTAGGGCTTCAACATATGAATTTTAAGGGGACACAGTTCAGCCCATAACACTATCCTTCAGTTTTCTCATCTTTTTTCATTTCATGTAATCCAACTATTTTGAAAGACACACCTAAAGAAATAGAGATTTAGGGCCGACCCTGTGGCTCACTCGGGAGAGTGCAGCACTGGGAGCACAGCAGCACGCCCACCTGCGGGTTCAGATCCTATATAGGGATGGCCGGTGCGCTCACTGGCTGAGCGCGGTGCAGGCGACACCAAGCCAAGGGTTGCGATCCACTTACCAGTCACAAAAAAGGACAAAAAAAAAAAAAAAAGAAATAGGGATTTAAATGCCCCAGATACTACAGCCTGAAGAAATGGAAATGTTTGTATATAATATCTTCTTTTTCCCTTCAATAAACTGTAAACTTTTCTTTCCCTTCCCCTGCTTCATTTCTAGGTCCTGAAAATAGGTAATGATTCTAAAAATACATCCACTTTAATAAAATGTCCTTACAATAAAGCAATTTTTAAAATATTTTAGTGAACATAGAACAATAAGTTCTATGAGCAAATTAATAACATGAAGATGAATCAGAATATTACGAGGTGAGAAAAATTTTTAACAAATATGAAAGGTAAAAAACCTTTTACCAGAACTGATAACATTAATTTGCAAACATCATAGCTTGCCTACCCAAGTCATTCGCTCTCCCTTTGTGCCCATAGAAACCAAATCCACTCTTCTGCAAGAAGCTATTGGCTGCAGGACAAGCTCTCTGGGCCCTGTAGATGAATCATTATTGGCCACTAAGCCAATCACAGTAATTCCATTCCCCTTTGTCAGTGACTGGCTTAGGCATAGGCCAATGAGTCATAAGGAGAGTCTGCGAAGAGCTCTGGAAAAAGAATACAGGAAAGGGACACTTGCTTTCGAATACTGAGATATAAGGATATAATTCTCGGAGCTTCTGTAGTCCTATAAAATAAACTCCTTTTAGGTCCCTCTAAGACTATGCATGAAAGAAGAAAATGAAGAGTGGCAGAAAATGCCACCCCAAAATAGGCCACTTTGGCATAAGGATTATTTTGAACTAAAGACACTTGCAAAACAGCAGATACAAAAGGGACACACCAGGGCTGGCAGGTTAGCTCAGTTAGTTAAAGAGCAAACTTGTAACACCAAGGTCAAGGGTTTGAATCCCTGTGCTGGCCAGTCCTCAACAAAAAAGGACACGCTGACTTCTTTTATCCCTGTACCAGCAAAAAAGAAACATTCTTGTCACCAAAGATAGGGAATTGAGACAGAGAAAAATCTGTACAATCAGACCTTGTTAAAATAACTCTCATCTTCTGTAACCTTCCCATACATTTTACTTTTCCACAACTACCACACTCTGTTCAACCTACTATATAAGCATCTGAGTTTTGCCACTTCTTTGGGTCTTCATTTTCACATGGGGGCTCCCATTTACTTACAAAAATCTGTTTGCTTTTCTCCTGTTAATCTGTCTTATGTCAGTTTAATTCTCAAGCCTAGCTAGTGACCTTAAGAAGGCAGAAATAAAGTTTTGCCTCACCTGAAAGAATAAAGGCTCCAAAATCAGAGACTAATTGTTCCTAATACAGAAATAAATTTTTAAAAATTGCTAAAAGAGGGCCGAGCCCATGGCGCACTCGGGAGAGTGCGGATCCTATATAGGGATGGCTGGTGCGCTCACTGGCTGAGCGCGGTGCGGCCTTTCTCAAAAAGGACAAAAAAAAATAAAATAAAATAAAAAATAAAAATTGCTAAAAGACAAACATCCTGTATCACTTTGACACTCAGCTAGATGAAGGTCAAGAACAAATTGCTTGAGTGGAATTTATAATTCCAAATCACGATTCTTGGAAAGTTGATAAAGAAAATGTTAATATTAGTGGGCATGTTAGTCCATTTCTGTTGCTTATAATAAAACACCTGGACCTTGGTAATTTGTAAGAAAACAAAATTTATTGCTTACAGTTTTGGAGGCTGGGAAGTATAAGGAACACATCTGGTGATGGCCTTGTTAGTGGTGACGGCCTTGCTAGTGGTGACAGGAGTCTCACATAGAAGAATGGTGGAGCAGAAAGAGAGATAGCTTCTCAAGTGTTCTTCTTTTAAAGCTCTCAGAACCACATCCATGACCACCATTAAACCATCAATTTATTAATCCATTTACTAGAGCATGGTCCTCATAATCTAATCACCTCTTCAAGGCCCCACCTTTCTCATAATTGGATTTCCCACTCTCTTAACATTGTCACAGTGGGATTCAGGCCTCCAACACATTAAAACTTTAGGGGGACACAATTCAATCCGTAATATTGGGAAAGGCAACAAATTGTTCCTAATTCTTCAAAAAAGCATTGTCTTTGAAAATTACTCTTTTGTTTAATGTCATTTTTATATTAAGCAAGCACACTGAATTGGAAAAATTCACTGCTTAAACAAAGAGGACTAAAGTAGTAAGCCATTGTCTATGATCTCAGGCAAAACCAGCAGAAAAGATAGCCCTGCTGTTGACAATATTTGGCCCCACTTCTTGAGAATTAAAACTCCAGTTTAAAAATACTGTGAAAAGATAGCAATTATCAGCATGATATTCCCCCTTGGGCAGCATGATATTCCCCCTTTGGTATGAATCAGTGACACTGGGGTATTTTTAAAATATAAATCAATCTAAATTTTGTATAACCACAAAAGTCAGCTCTCTACTTTTTAGGGTCACCATGATTATGTGTCTCTGTAGGTGAGGGGTAGGAGATTTATGCATCCTCATGATTTATGGAGAATTCTAAGTTCACAATGACATCACAAGATACTTAACATCCATCCAGGAAACTCTAGATTCCATAAGAACAGAGATTGGGTCTGCTCTGCTCAGCTCTATGTCTTATTGCCCAGGAAGCCCAATAAATATTTGTCAAATAAATGGATGAATAAATGGGAACTAAAAAGAAATCAGAGTTACCATTATACACCAGTTCCTCCTATCCCCAAAGCCTGATTACTATACTTAACTATTTATTATCCTTCTCTATACAATATGGCTTTTGTCTACCCAAAAATGAGTCAGTCAATAATGACCATTAAATTCACAATTCAATACCTAGATTTATACTTATAATCACTTTTAATTTACCAATGTTTCAAAATTTTTTATGTGTCTCCTGTAATAAGTTTACATGACCCTATCTGTCTGTGATCTGGGCATCATTTCATAACAGACCATTTTAACTGCATTCAATGAGTAAAACTGTGGTTCTTTACAACTTCTAAGAAAGATGAATTTACCCACATTCTGTTTTCAAGGAACCGGGAACAAGAGATGTGATAAAACAGGTCCGAAAAAAAATTGATCACGTTGACTATGTGCTGTAACCCAGCAATCACACAAACCAAGGTGGCAAAATGATCACAGACCTTTGGTGACAGGACTCATTATCTTAAAGAGCAATTTAACAGGAGAGAACAGTTCATCTTGTTCAGTGAATGGAAAATGTTGGAGTTTAATAGCCATCATTCTCTTAAAGAGCAATTTAACAGGAGAGAACAGTTCATCTTGTTCAGTGAATGGAAAATGTTGGCCATCATTTTTGTAGCATCTGTAGTCTAGCATGCAGGAGAAAAAAAATCATGAAGTTTAAATCCAGGTGATTGCTTGTTGTACACACGTTATTATGTAAGCACTGAAGATTTTAATTGGTTTAAGTTAAAACTCCTCCCCTGGAGCTATTCACTTTTGAGGGAATGTGGTAAGGGGTGGGGGTTGAGGGGGGCAGAGAAAGTTTCTTGGTCACCAATTAACAACTACTCCCACTTCCTGTGCTGATTCTAAAAGGCTCTTAGAGTTAGATTGTCTCTTGAAGCAAAGGAATTTTCCTTAAAAGTAGGGAAGATTCTTCATCTTGGAGAAAAAATTTTCTTGGCTAGATTATAAGCTTAGAGATAACTGGAATATCCATTCATTGCAACAAACTAGGGTAATGATTTCTGCCTTTCCCAATCTTCACGGAAGCCCCTTGGGCCAGTAGAAAGAACAGGCAGATGGGAGTCCCTAGAAACAGCTGTAAAGAAACAAAAAATGGTTAAATTTTCTATATGGCAATTTCATGTTTTTAATGTACTTACACCCAACATTCTCATTTTCACCTTTCTTTAAAACAGTAATACTTTAGAGCAAGATTAGAAATATAAATTGGCATGAAGAAAGTAAGAAAGTCAGTATAACAAGCCAGATAGCAGTACAAATTCTGCAATCTGAGTTCAAAACCCAGACGCCCCCCCATTTCTAACTATGTCAACTGGGAAAGCTATTTAACTTCTCCAAGCCTCAGTGTCCCCATTATTAGAGGAGATAAACATAACTATTTCATAGCATTGATTTAAAGATTACATGAGATTTTTTTATACAAAGCATTTCCCAGAGTGCCTGCAATTACTAAACACTCAAGAAATAGTACGTATTATTATGCTTCTAATAATAATGATCTAGATTACCATCTCACAATAAGCACTGTTAATGTTTTAGCATGTAGTCTTTCATTTCGTTTCCTATGTGTATGCTTGCATGTATTTTTTTATACATTAATGGGATTGTACTATGCATAATGTCTGTAGCTTGCTCCTTTAAGAAATTAACTAAATATTATGACCATCTTTCCATGACAATAAATAAAGCCCCTTGATATAATTTGCAATGGCTGCATACTAATCTCTTTTATGTCTTTATAATAATTTATTTTACTGATTCCCCTATTGCTGAGCATTTAGGATGTGCCCAAATTTCACTATGATTAAAACAATACCATGAGAATAAACTCACACATAAATACTTTGATATAAACCTCATTAGGTTAAATTCCTAGAAATGAAATCACAGAGTCAAACAAGGTGCATATGCACTTTTTTAAAAAGTTTTTTGACACATTTTGACAAATTCCCTTCCAGAAAAGACTCCCATCGTTTACTGAAACTTTATCTACACTGGGTATTGAAATTACATCTTCCAAGAGAAAAAACATTGCCAACATAAAAGCAGTGAGAAGGTGTTTCATTGCTGTAACTGTAAAACAAAAACACCTTGAAGGCAAATGGAAATCTCCTAATTGCTGTTTTCCAATTAAAGTTCATTATAGATGAGGGTCCACAAACTATGGCGATGAACTCAATCCCATCTGTCTTCTGTTTCTGTACATCTCATGAATTAAGGATTCTTTTTACAGATAAACATTTGCAATTGATTTGATGATAAGAAACACTAACTTGAATCCCAATTAAGTTAAAATAATATATTTTTTAAAAAGTTAGATTCTTCTCATTAGCTAACCTGTATTACAAAAATTTGTACTCAATGATTATTATTACTATATTTTGAATTTTTTCAAAGAATTTCATTAAAATTTGTTTTCTCTCTTGTTATATAAGAATTTACATAGTATTTTCGATTTTGTGTCTTGACCCACAAAGCCTAAAACATTTACTGTCTGACTTTTTACAGAAAATGTTTGCCAACCCCTCTTCAAGAATATTCATTAAAAATATAAAAATTTAAATATATTTTTAAGTATCCCACCTAATATATTAAAATGACACTTTAACAAGGATATTTCCTTATTCTATGTCAGTAATTTTCAAACTTGAAGTTCTCAGGTTTCCCAGAGATAATCTTGGTAGAAAAATGAGGTCAAAGAAAAGCCAAGTCGTCACACTTCAACCATTTTTATTGCCTCTTCTTTCACATCTGAGTTTCAAATAAGATTGTATGTAAATAATTAGTACCACTTAAAAAAAAAGTGTCTGAAAACTGCTTCCTAATGTGGAGCAGGACATCCCTTAATGCAAAGGTTTCTTTTACATGTCTTCATCCCATGGCTGTTGACAGTAAAGTTCACCAGCGGCCCCAGCTCACCTGCTTTCAAATCAAACCGATCCACTTTTTAAAAGGTCATACATACTTCTATACAGAAGAAGCAAAGCTAATGACCATTCCTAATAAATCTAAATTGGTATCAGTAATTTTTTCTCCTTTCAGGTGGAAACTAACCTTGATTCATAGAAACTATTTCACACTTAAAACTACTGAGCAAGTATTCTCACAGTAGAGAAGGAATAATAGAGTTTAAAAGGAAAAAGTAAGCATAGAACAGAAAACATAAACCTAAATTTCCTTCGTTTTTCTGAGCCATTTATTTAGGTTGTGAGAGTAAACTTACACTGAAGCTATTCCTTCACTCTGTAGCAAACTGTAATGAAATGGTTAGAAGCAAAAAATAAACACAGGAATAAGGACTGGGTTGTTTTTCCACTAACTGTGGCTTTCTTGATGATTGTGCATTTCCAGAAGGTTTAACATAATTGCCTCCTCTCCCTTCCTGAAGCTCGTTTAGATACATCCTGACACATTCCCACACACATAGCTCTTCTACCCTCAGGTTCAGTTTGGCAGGGAAATTCTTTCAAATAAGCAAGAAAGGAAATAGTCTGTTCTTTACTGGGTACATGCTACTAAAAATCAATGACAAAATGATATATCAATTCCATAACAAGAATTCTGAGCACTAGAACTAAAATTTCTCTAAACGGTTTATATCAAAATTATCCTCATTCTGGAATCAGGTAAGTCAAGACAATAAGAATATAATCACTAGAATTATCAAAAGAGTAATGATGATAATAGCAGTGGCTAATGTTTGGGTGCCTGCTGTGTAGTGGGGCCAGCAAGTCATAAGAATCAGATTCAATTGACTTGCACTAGTAATAACAAACATTCACTTGTTATGAGCCAGGCCCTGTTCTAATTCCACGATGCGTATTAACTGCTTCAAGGCAATGGCACCTATGAGGTAGGTGCCATTACTACCAACATTTTACAGATGTCACGTTCACAGAGCTAGTACCCCGTGGCCTTGAGATTTGACCCTGGGTCTCTTAACCCCATAGCCATGTGCTTACGCACAACATTCTTCTGCCTCTCAAACCTGCCTTGAGGATCTAAGGTGGGAAGATTCTAGCAAGATAAGCTCTAGTCTCAACTGTCACCAAAATAGTGAATAGAACAGTTTTTAAAAGGAATAGAAAGTGCTGACAGTAAAAAAAAAAAAAAAAAAAAAAAAAGAGGTAGTAACTACAAAGGGTGCATTTGGTCCATGTCTATTATCTTCAAAAGCTGTTAGAATAAAAAGCAGAAAAATGAACTCCACCTCAATCTCAATGCATTGGGCCATTAGACAGAACAAGGCAATGATGGAGATTGAATGTATTGTCCTCCCAGAACTCATGTGGAAATCTCATCCCCAGTGTGGCAGTGTTGGGAGCTGTTTGAGTCATGGGGGAAGATCCCTCATGAATGCTTTCCCTGGGGGTTGGGGGTAGTGAGTGAGTTCTCGCTCTATTAGTTCCCATGAGAGCTGGTTGTTTAAAAGACCCTGGCACCTCCTCTCTCTCTCCTTTGCTTCCTCTCGCCATGTGATCTACTTGTACCCGCCGGCTGCCTGCCTCTTTCTGCCATGAGTAGAAGCAGCCTGAGGCCCACACCAGATGCAGCTGTCTCAAAATAGTAAGCAAAATAAACCTCTGTTCTTTATAAATTACCCAGTCTCAGGTATTCTGTTATAGCAACACAAAACGGACTAATACAGCAACATTCCTCAAATCTGCCCTGCATGAAAGTGATAACCACAGGAAGAGGAAACAGTGAAAGACCTAGCAGTTTCAGACTTCCCAAATGGTGATGCAACCACAACATCGTCAGTAGGTACTGGGATAAATGGCAGAATCACAAAGTGGTAAGAGTCAAAAAAATTGAATGAAAGTAGTCACCATTTCTAAAATTGCTTTCTAGGTGATGCTAACAAGAATTGTCCAAATAGGAGGGGGGGAAAAGACTAGGTGGTTTGGGGGCTGACTGGTTAGCTCATTTGATTAGAGCATGGTGTTATAACATCAAGGTCAAGAGTTCAGAACCCCATGCTGGCCAGCCGCCAAAAAAAAAAAAAGACTACTTGTGGTTTGATAATATGGAGAGGAGTTGAGTCAAAAAGAGTGTTATAACATCAAGGTCAAGAGTTCAGAACCCCATGCTGGCCAGCCGCCAAAAAAAAAAAAGACTACTTGTGGTTTGATAATATGGAGAGGAGCTGAGTCAAAAAGAATTACACAGGCTTCTTTACTGCAGGACTTCTAGAATCATTGATACGCTAAAGTGAATCTCTACCAGGAGACTACAATACGCTGCATTTCCTAAACTTATTTGAATAAAGCATTTTTTTTTTCTTAGCAAAAGGTGCTAACGTTTTGTAGATTACCCATTTTCCATGGAACACAATTTCAATGAATTAATCAAGCTTTATTCTTCCTCTGGGCTGATAACTATTAGAGTGCATTGCTGGGCAAGGGTTTGTACTATGTTCTTGGATATTCAGATCTACGTACACTTGCAGGTAGTATAGTATCATAAACCAGCAAAACCAGACAGTCTTATTAGGTGAGTTGCAATGTGATCCATAAGCAGGACTACCAAACTGAAGTTCATTTAACAAGTTCAGCTGGGGAAGGAAAATAAACTGTAGACACATGTTTGTACGTATGTTTATTTCTGCTACTATATGGAGAGACACATTCATCAGAGTTTCAAAGAATTCCAGGATCTGAAAAAGTTTAGGAATCAACTATACTTTACACAGTAAAAAAAATATCTTGCAAAGGTGATATTAATGCTCAATTCCAGACCGTGCTCATAATTTCAGACAAATCATGGCTTCTCTGGAGCTTAGTTTCCTCATCTGAATTATGAAGACAATATTCATTGTCCTATGTACCATACAGAGTTAAGGTGGATATGAAATTATACAACACATAAGAAGAAGCTTTGATGAACGTAAAGTTCTATGCAAAAATTAGAATCTTTATTATTATTATGGTAACATTAAATCATATTTCTTTCAACAGAGGCAAGATAAATGAGGAAAATATTTGTAGCATTTTGAGATTAGTAATGTGTGCTCGAAAACCACCACAAACTACAGAGGAATGGAAGTCATCAAAGAAGAAGAAACAAAATCAAAGCAAATCAAATCTCTCTGTCAGGCAAACTCAAGATGACAATTAAGTCATTTAATGAAACCATCTGAGTCCAGGTAGGAATCCCATTGATCTTACATACCTGTTGCTAAACACCAACATTTTAAGTGATAATGGCATTTAAGTATATTAGTTATATTCCTGCTATATATGTATACAAACATTTAAAGGATGCAAATCTAAGGTAATGGTGGAACCATAAAAATAGAATTGATTTAAATTGTTTGTAATTAGTAATAATTCTGTGGCCTTGTAACCATGAAATGTAAACCATTAATGGTTCGTAGCAGAGGATATAGAAGTTTATAAAACAACACAAGTCAAGCGTTTACTACTTATAGGTGTGTTTCATGCATGGTCACATTTAACTTTCTGAAATAGAGATTCTTATTTTATTCTTATTTTACAGATAAGGAAACTGAGTCCCAGAGAGATATGACCTAGTTTACACAGCAAGTATTCGTCAGAGGTAGGATTAAAAGTCTGGTTTCTCTGATTGCAAAATACTTTCCCCTTCGATACATGTCCAATTTAAAATTTTAAAAATAATTTTAAAATTAGTAAAACTAAAAGCACATGTAAAGAAATGCTTTGGGTGATATAAGAACAAATCTAAAAGTTTAAATGACTGAAAATAAACTTACAGGAATTTTTTAATATGAAAATATTTCTATAGTTACCCCAGAAATTTATTTTTCTAATTACATACATAGAAAAAATTTCAAAAGGAAAATTACTTTTAACAGAAGTAACACTTACTTAGTAAGTGGCCATACTAGCAGTATAAGTGAAAGAAATAATGTAGCTTATAATTTAAAATATCAGAAGCACTTAGTGACTAATACTATTGATTGGTTGATGATAGGCCAAAACTAAAAAATACAAGTGCAATATTTAATAAAATGTTTTCTGCTCAGTATTACCTATTTTTATACCGATCTTGAAATAGCAAGTCCTGTATTTTAAAACCAGGTTGAAGGATGATCTAGTTTCTTTGCACCCTCTGAGTCCTTTTAAGAAAGTTTTTTACTTTCACAAATTCTGTTCTGCTCAGTATTACCTATTTTTATACCGATCTTGAAATAGCAAGTCCTGTATTTTAAAACGAGGTTGAAGGATGATCTAGTTTCTTTGCACCCTCTGAGTCCTTTTAAGAAAGTTTTTTACTTTCACAAATTCTGTAAGGATAACTCGCAAGTCATTAATTTCAGCTCTGATAAACAAATCATTCAAGGATGACACTTCCCACTCTTTGTCAGCAGAAAATACCACCTTCAAAAATACATTTCCCCGATTATCAATCCACCACCATTTCTTCAATGAATAAGTAAAATGAGAACCCAGACCAGCATCCCTAAATAAAAACTACAAAGTTTTGTCAGGAGATCTCTCAAACCCATTCCACAAAAAAAAAATGGAAGCATAGCCAAATTAGGAGTTCTGCCTGGAAATCAGGGGCTGGATAGCTTATGTGAGTAGAAGGAATTATGTTCTTCCTCAAAATCCATATGCAAGTCCTCTGTGGAAGTGTGAGTGTAGCAGCTTAACAGACACAGGGAAGCCAAGTGAAGATGAGAAAGTCATGGGAATCTTAACTGTTATGTCAGCAGAAGGGGAAAGTTCCTTAGTTTCCCTCTCCTGAGCCAATGCAAGTGCAGTTAGCATCCACAACTAGACTCAACAAGAACATGAAGCTCCACGGGTCAGATTCAGATGCAGTGCCCACTTAAATACCTGGGAACTCTCCTTTGATTTCCCAAGACTGGTGGCCTAAGCATCTCTCTTTCCCCTTGTAGAGGCAGCATAACTCCTCCTCCATCCTCTTGGGATCCCAGCTGGTCCCAAGAATCAAATTGACATAAGGCAAATTAACAGGAGAAAAGCACACAAATTTATTTAATACAAATTTTTTGTGGCCTAGGTAAGGAAATGAAGACCCGAGGAATCAATTAGAGTGAATCACTAATATACTGAATTGGACAAAGAATAGTAAATTGCAAAAAAGCAACTAAATTATGTGGAAGTGGTAATGAACAAGTCCCATGAGATTCTCCTTCACCGTGAGCCAACATGGGAAAGGCCAACTTAGTTGGGTGAATCCCTGATCTGCATGGGTACCAGGGCTTGCGGCTATAGGATCACCAAACACAACAGCCAGACAGAATTTAAAGGAAAGTCTTTTTATCTTGGAAGACGTCAACTGGGAGACAGAGGATAGAGTCTCAACAGCCTCCCCAATTGACCTAGGGCTGGGGTTTATATAGGTAAATATATCAGGGAGACAGGATGTAGAGTCTTCAAGCATGTTGGACAGCTGCTTACTGCTTTGAGAGATGTATTGAGTGAGACAGGATATCTGCTTTTTATACAATCTTAATTCATCATCAGGGCTAGCTATAAAGGGGAAACAAAGTTAGTTCTATAGTGCATACATGAATGTAGGGGGTTGTCTATATTCACATCCTCATGGACCATCTTTCCACTTTCTACTTTGCATTCTCAGCACATCACCCTTGTCCTCTGCTATTTCCTCTCAAGGTAGCTATATTAGTTTGCTAGGGCTACCATAACAAAGTATAACAACCTGTGTGTCTTAAACAACAGAAATTTATCATCTCACAGTTTTGAAGGCTAGAAGTCCAAGATCAAGGTGTGCACAGAATTTATTCTGTCTGAGGGCTGTGAGGGAGAATCTGTTCCATGCCTCTCTCTTACCTTCTGGTAGTTTGATGGCAATCATTGGTATTTCTTGGTTTGTAGATGCATCACCACAATCTCTGCTTTTATCTTTACATGGCATTCTCCCTACGTCCAAACTTCCCCTTTTTCTAAGAACACCAGTCTTGCTGGATTAGGAACCCACCCTACTCCAGTATGATCTCATCCTAACTAATTGCATCTGCAAAAACTGTATTTCCAAGTAAGGTCACATTCTGAGGTACTGGGGGTTAGGACTCCAACATATTTGGGGGAGTACACAATTCACCCCAAAATAAAAGCAAAATGGCTGCTCCATATATCACATCTATATGTAATGTCCAAAGGAAGAAGAAGACATACCTTTCTTGCGCCTTTTTTTTTTGTCTTTTTCGTGACCGGTAAGGGGATCACAACCCTTGGTGTGGTGTAGCCCACACCACGCTCAGCCAGTGAACACACCGGCCATCCCTATATAGGATCCGAACCTGCGGCGGGAGCGCTGCTGCACTCCCAGCGCCGCACTCTCCCGAGTGCACCACAGGCCGGCCCTCTTGCTCCTTTTAAGAAACCGCAGCACACACACCATCTTGTCTCAGTGGTCAAAACTATGGGGCTGAGCCCGTGGTGCACTCGGGAGAGTGCAGCATTGGGAGCGCCGCAGTGCTCCCGCCGCGGGTTCAGATCCTATATAGGGATGGCCGGTGCATTCACTGGCTGAGCGCGGTGCGGCCGGTCTCAAAAAGGACAAAAAAAAAAAAAAACTATGCCATATGCCTACCTCGAAACAATTACTGGTGAAGGGGTTGGGATTATAGAGACTTGGAGATGAAATACTCCAAAGAATGCAATTACTGCCTTGACTGATAGGCAAAGAGAAAGAACATAGGAAGATGTTAAGCATGTGAGTTACCCTGTTCCTTTAAATCTTTTAGTTCTCTAAGTTGTTAGCTTTTCCCCTTTCTTCTAATCACATCTGTTAGCTCTTTTAGAATACATGTTTACTGAAGAAAATTGGAAAGTATTAAGAAGAATGAATTTTGAGTAACTCAAAATCCCATATCTTCTTCTAAATTACTGAAATGTTTATATAAAAAATTTGAGAAAATATTGACATTTTACAAAGAACCAAATACTAGTAATTATATTATCATACTAGTAGAAATGCTAGTAATCATATTATCTGGAACACCTCAACACAACACATATTTACACTATACAGTTCACTTTTGGTATTATTAGTTGTTGAAGAGTTTCATCTCAAATTAAGTCACAGGGTAAGGCTCTTGGTTCCAGTTGTGGGAGGAAAGAAGTCTGGTCAGAAAAGAATTAAACATTATTCACTAAAGCCAAAGTCAAATAGTCAAATGCCACCTTCTCTGTGAAGTATTTCTGACTGACTCCAGTCCAACCTAAGGAGAATCTCCCACCTGTGCTCAATTACTATTTGTCTATCTGTCTGTCTGTCTGACTGTCTGTATTCTCTGTCATAACACGATGAGTTGTGATATCATTGGTTTTTTACATGACATCATATCGCTGAGAATAGAGATGAGCTCTTATTCATTTTTTTGTCTCCTCCAGGCCTGGCATCAGTAGATATCAAACATATGTTTTATTAAGCAAATGAATTCATTCATTAATTCACAAGAGAACAAACTCAGAATTTTTTCCTCATTCTCTACGATGGTTCCCTGCAATGGTTTATCTTATTTAAAAAAGAGGCAAAGTTTGAACAATTAATTTTTAAAGTATCATTTGGAAGAAAGTGAAATGTAATTAATCAAATACAAACCTGGATATTATGCTTAGGTATCAATGAGTCATGTGCCTGAAAAAGCCAGCTGTCTATAAAAATCAAGTAGTAACTTGACAAGTAGGTGATGGTTGTTAAGAAACTGCATTTTTCTGTGAATACATGGTGTATGAAGTATGCCCTAGATTCATATCCTACATGAAACATCCTCCTTGGAGTTATCTAAAAAGTCTGATTTTGCATGGCTTCTCAAGGTATATAAGTTACTCCCTCAGTTGTCCTGCTCCTGCTATTAAAAACATACAATTCTATACATATAATATCATTTCAATGCCATTATCTATTCTGAACCCCACTTTGTTTGGACCATAGACTGAGGCCTCCTTCAGCTCCAAGGCATTTCAGCGGCATCAAATGTTACTGTGATTACCACTGAGGAACAACCATCTCTTTTGATGTACCAACTTTGTAAATGCAAAAATTAAAGTGTCTGCACTTTTTCTGTGTGTTCCATAGCTAAATAAAAATGAATTGGAGATTATCTACAAATTTGGAAAGACTTATGCTCACCACTACTGAAACATAATGGAGATTTTGCTATACTCTGCCTAGAGGAGAAAGTCGACTCCAGATCTTGACAGTGGAGGTCCAAAAAGTACTGAGAAACTGTGCTAAATTCAGAAGCTGGGAATTGTGTTTGAAATAAATATCTCAATATTTAACTACTGTATTAGTTAGAAAATGTTTATTGCAAGTAACAGAAACCCAAATCAGCTAAAGCCCCCCAAAAAACGACTTATTGAGACATTAGAATAACTTGGGTAATTCACAAAATTGAAGAAACAACAGAAAAAAAAATACTGAGGAAATCAGGAAGCAGAACCATGGACACCTCAACTACTCTCTGTCTCCACTCCCAGTCCCCATCCACGTCTTCTGCTTCTCTCTGGGCACCAGTCTCATTTTCTCAGATTTCTCCTTATGCCAGGGATGAGCTCCATCAGCAGCTCTGGGGTCATGTACAAAAGCAAGAGCTTTGGCTGTCTACCTCCTTGGAAAGTTCAGGGAAAAGATTATGAGGGGCCCAGCCTGGGTGACTTGCTTGGCGTGTGGCACTGCAGTGGGGATTGGTGCAGGGGCTGACAACTCCCCAAGCTGTCTACCTCCTTGGAAAGTTCAGGGAAAAGATTATGAGGGGCCCAGCCTGGGTGACTTGTTTGGCGTGTGGCACTGCAGTGGGGATTGGTGCAGGGGCTGACAACTCCCCAAGGGGGGGTGAGAGCAGCCTGTTTCTAAGAGGAAGAGCCAAGCTGTTACAAGAGGGTAAAGGTCAAGACATGCAGGAAAAATCCACATGAGCCCATAACTCCAACCACCTGGGGCGATGATTTTAAATATCAATTTCAGCAGTCTTGTCACCTCAAAGTTACAGGCCAACCCAACTCCTATCTCATACAGTGTCATCTCTAATACTCACTATTCTAAAATGCATAGAACTTTTTTCACCTTAAAACACCAGGGGATCACTGTGACAGTGCAGTTGATTGATCCCACGTGCATCCTTCTATAAAATGCTTCCCCAGTGAAATTCTGAGGTTTAGTTTTCACAGATGAAGGTTTTTTTATTGAAGCACAAAAAGTATAGGTGGAGAAAGGAGTGAAGACGGAGATGAAGCGCCTTCCCCCACCGTTTCTCAGATTTCTAAAATTGGTGTTTCCCAGTTCATTAACAAGCTCTTTCCTAATTTTAAGAGTAATAACATTAAGTTTAACAAATAAAATGATTCCCAAAGGAAAAACATTGTCTTTACAAGTGTCTGCTGTGAACAAACTGGGCTCTCAGCTGCAGTCCCTGGTTTTCCCACTCAAATATGCCCCATAACAATTCATGGTACGCATTATGTGAGGGAGTGTGACCTACAGATACATCCTCATGGGAAAAATTCCCATAAGGCACGAACTATCTATTCATTAAGCATTTATAGAAATATATTTATTCTTTCCCACCCAGAAATCTGTCTTTATTTAAAAATAAGTGATGCTTAATGCTTAAGGAAGTGTTGCCAGACAGATAGTTGTAATCTTTCACCTATTCAAAAGATTCTATTAACAACAATTTATTGTATATTTTCAAATAGCTAGAGAGAGGAGTTCAAATGTTCTCAACACAAAGAAATAGTGTTTGCAGTGATGGATATGCTAATTACCCTGATTTGAACATCACACAGTGTATACATAGATCAACATACCACTCTGTGTCCCATAAATATATACAGTGTTATGTGTTAAATATTTGTATAATATTTATATCATTAAAAAATAATAATAAAAGATTCTTACCTCCCAGAAGTGTGATAAGTCCACTTATAGCTAGTCTTTGAAAATATTCTAGAAATTCTTCTCTGTTTGAATAGTTACAACAAATCAATATGACCCAATTCCATCCCATTAACCTAAGATCATTTAATTCATGGCATCGAGTTATCTTTTGCCCCTATAAATTCTCACTTTGCTCTCAAATAGTACCAACTCCATTCCCGTTTACTCACTTTTAGTGTCTTGCTCTCTCCTGCCAAGTTCACATAATCACCTCCTCTTCCAGGATAAGACATTTACTCCTGATCAGTCACAGTCACAACAGGAAACAAACTGCTTGCTCACGTTAGGATAGGGTGAGGCAGGTTCATTTATTCACAAAGGGAGTAATAACAAACATGCAAGTGGGATGTAGGGAAACTACAAGTGATGCTGCATGAACCTGGGGCTAAAGACAGCAGAGCTGTTGCTACTCTTAGGCCAAAGGGGCAGAGAGATAGTAATGGCCAGAAGCAAAGGAGAGGAATCCACAGACTGGTGCTGGTCCAGCAATTGCTTGTTAGGTGAGCAAGATACAGAGATTGAGAGCAAGCATTTACATATTTCAATAGCAATTTGATGGTATAATAGTATGTCTATTGTACCTAATTAAAAAATAGGGTTTGGATTTCTATGTCTTCATTTTCAATTTTAGTTCATTTTTCTAGTAAGCTCTTTTCCATTCTATTTACAAAAGTTGGCAAATAGAAATAAGAAAAACAACCTGGTCCTTCACCACAACAGTGTAAGAATCTCTGCCCTGGAGAAGGCTTTCTTGAGCAACCCAGGCAGCCCGAGGAGAGGCAGCAGAGAGACAGTCAGGGAAACTGACTCTCTATCTTCCCTCTCCTCTCTTCCTCCAATCTCTTGCTAAAAGTTCCTGTTTGGCTAAACCCATTGAGGGCCACACAGGCCAGTCTTCTAGAACAAAAAGCAGGTTACAGAAAGGTGGAGAGTGGATTCTGTACAGTTGAAAAGTTTATGTCCCCAATATAGCAAACACACAAAATCCCATCACCCTACAGGAATGTCATTTTGGTCAAACTCATTGTGCCATTTATCAATTAACTGCCTCTCAGCTCCATATTCACCTTTCCACACAAGCTATACCATGTGCACAGAATTCTTTTAAACATCCATCCTTGACAGCAAGCACCATGTTGAGCTTTGTCAGTAAAGGGCACTGGAGGGATATTGCAGGAGGAAGGGGCTCTCCTGCCCTTTTCAGCGGCTGCATGGGTTCAGCAGTGTGGGTGTGAGGGCTTTGGCCATGCTCTGCCCCAGCTGCACACCCAGGGCATGTGGCTCTGCAATTTCTCAGCTCCAGACTGGCCTGGTATTAAAAATAGGACTCTGTTCACAGGGTTCTTATAAGTATTCATTTTTAAAGTGCATGTGTAATCAGCACTTCTGGGGAATGTAAAATTCTACAATCACTTTAAGTCACAAAGTGTCCAGTCCAATACATCAAACAGTACTTCAATCTTTATTCAATGGTAAGACTTCTGAGAAGGAATTCTTCTCTTTTATCTCCTTTATTCCCCCTATTTGTTAACCACAGCTTCTGGCCCCTCCAGGGTTAAGTGCTTAGATGGAGAAGATAAAAAAGGAAAATTATTTTTAACTAAGTGCAAAAACATGGTCTTTGCAAAATTTTGTTCTTTGGATTTCCTGTTATTGTAATTGGTTATTGACAACTGACATCATGCAATTACCTCTGAGTAATAAGATAAACTAGCATATGAATAGCAAAAAAAAAAAAAGAGAGAGAGAGAAAGAGAGGATAGACAAGTTTTTAGTTGACAGATACTGTCAAAATATGTCCTCGTGCTGTCTCACAGGTACTTGAAGATAACCTTTTGCTTATTGGCACTTTTAGGATTCTTCAGTGAAGTATTCTAGTTCTCTAGTTGCTCATGTGACTTAGTCCTTAATTTTCTGAAGTCCACTCAATACTGACCTTCTCTGTCTTCAGGATGTTACTCCTATTACACATGATTTCAAGTTGCTCCAAGCCAGATCTCTCATCCCCGAATGAGCTCACACCAGGCCAAGGGAATATTTGCCTACCCTTTGTCCCAACAAACTCTACGATAGCAGGTCAAGCCAAATGCAGCAGCAGCTCTCCTTACTTCACCTCTACCACCATTTGCCAGCCCTCCTCTGAGCCTCTCTATTTCCCGGAAGGAAGGAAGTCAGACCCCAGTCTATTGTGTCTGTCATGAATACAACAGGCCCCACCAAGTGTTGTGTGGGGCCTGCTGGTGGCATTGCCACAAAATATGAGACAAGTTGTACAAACTTCCCCAGCTTTTTGAGAGAGAGAAGCATTCCTAATTTGAATTCTTCCTAACAGATTTTCCCCTGTGATTCATAACTTTCAATCTTTATTTTTCTTTCCCATGACCCCTGATCAAACATGGCCTGATCACAAGCATGGCCATAAATTATGCTTCACCGAGCTTTTACCACAAACTGGTCTATACAATTGTGAGGATAACATACACAATCACTGCATTAGGAATTAAGCCATTATATAAACTTCAAAACATGAAAGTCCAACCCACCGAAATTGTTCTTTGGTACTTTGACTATATATATACATCCAAAGTAACTGCAGTTGAGATTTGATGTTAACAGTAGCCTATTTAATTATTGATAAAAATCAGATAACATTTCAGATCCAACTTTGCTTATGCTAAATAGCTGTGATAACCCATATAAAGAGAAAGGAAAAAAGAAGTAAATGATTTTTTAAATTTATTTTTGCTAATCTCTGCCAACAGCACTTAGTTTCATAGTTCCGGATATGAATCCAGTAATCAGAAGAGTTTTAAACAGAGAGATCAAAGTCCACAGAAAAAGAGTTTCGCTTTGGTTTCCATAGAATTTAGACCATCCTGTGAAAAAACACAGGATTTCTGGAAGGTAAATAAATAGTACTCACAACAGACTGAGACAGAGAAACTGTAAAGACAAGCACAAGTGTGTAAGAATAATACTGGTTATAAGGTAAGACTGATCAGATGGACCAGTGTAATTAAAATAGTCAAGAAAACAAGGAATTGAGCTGAAAGAAGTCATGAGCATCCCGAGAAGAAGCAGTTCCCTGAACTGGCCGCATCAGAACCATCTAGAGTAATAAGTTTCCCAAGTGAAACTGATGCAAACCTATCTATACCTGAGATGGCTAATTACCCAGTATCTATTCTTTGCTGTTTCTTAGTAACAGAACCCTAATTTCATTGGTGGTAGTGTTTCCAGCTAAAAGCAATGTTTCCCAGTTTCTTTTTCAGGTTGGTGTGGCTATGCGTCTAATTCTGGTCAGTGACTATAAGCAGTGATTGTTGAATATTAATTGTGAAAAAGGTCCTAAAGAGGAAGAAGACCTTGGTATGAACTTTTTGCCTTTCTACCCATTCTTCCTTCCTGCTCTGTAGAATTTAGACTTTAATGCTGGATTTCTCACAACCATCTTAGAACATGAAGCAATCTTAAATGTGGGAGTCACAAGCTAAATTAAAGATGACAGAGCAGACAGATTGAAGGAGTCTGGGTTCTCAGTGAATGAACATGGAACTGACATGCCAGCCCTGCAGTGCTGCTGCCACACTTCTTTTACAGGAAGGAAAGTAAACCTTGTATGTTTGAGTGCCTGTTATACACCCTCAAATCCTAAACAGTGATAATGGCATTTTCTTAGCCTTACTAGGTTTTGACAGATGATTTTCATTTTCACACAAGTGTAACTACTTCCACAGTGCCACCTGGTTGTCAGTGATTGCAGCATGACATTTGGAAATGTTGAGACTTGGGGGTAAATGCATGTCTTAGAATTAATAAAACAGATATTTGGAGTTTTCAGTTTATCCAGCTGCCTTAGCTTACCTGAAATTTACTAGTAGTCACTGATTCTGGGACCATGCCTAAGTTGGAGGCCTCCAACTTATGGCCATGAGATAATGCTTTGTGCATACCCAGCACAGAAAGGAAGCTAAGGGAAAAGCCATCTAACACAGGTATTGCAACCACAGCTGTGTGGAAGGTGAAGTATCAGTGAGAAAGCAGCTGCAGAAACATCAGTGTTAGAGAATTTGACTAATATAGAGTTAAGAACCTCTTGTACTGTGATGGACCTTAAATAAACACAGGAGTCTGGAAATCACAGTAGTCTCCTGATAAAAACCAAAGTGAGACATAAAGAGGATACCAACCAGAGCATGTAGGACAGACTTACTGTTAACACTCCCCAGGCACAGGCCATCAGTAATTAGAGCTATTGATACACCTACGCTAATTATCTGGTAAACTCATGATGTTGTTTTGGTTCTTCTCAGTTCACTTTAAAAAATGTAATCTCCTAGTTAACGAAATCCTTTTAGATGTGGTAAATTGAAATTCAGGAGGGCCTTACTAAGCATCTAGAGATTATTATAACAATACTATTCAGGGACTGTTATAATACTGGGCTCTCATGCTGGCTATGCTAAGCAACTGCTATAGAAATAAACTATGTCAGGGTTAGATTTACAAACCGAACAAACATAAACTATCCTGACTTAGGGTAAACAGCATTACATCACACATAGTAACTTGTACTGGTAGAGGGAAGAAAATAATATTCTCATTGAAAGGAATCAGGAAAAAAATTAGGGCTAGAAAAAGGAGGTAGTCTGGAAGCTTTTGATGAATTATTATTGGTATGAGCTGTTTTCTACGAGGTAAAATGAAATCATAGTCTATAGAGATTACCTAAGGCAAATCGAATCAGTTTGTACTTCTTTATTCTCTCCCTGTATTAGAATTATACACCTATGCCCTTTGCCCCATGATTTTGCAGCATCAACCACTGCAGTAGCCAAGCCTAGCCAAATCACAGCCTGGAGACAAGCCAGCCAGCAGAACCCTGGCTAGACCAGCTGAGATTCAATCAGCAGACTTGTGAGCATGAGAACAATATGCTGTTGTGGGGAGCCTTGGATTCTTTAGGCAGTTTGTTACTCCACATTATTATGGTAATAGGAGTCTGAGACAGTACTTGATAAATGCCAGCTATTAGTAGCATTTCTTAAATTTTAACAAGGCAAAAATAAAAGTACAAAACCCATTACATAATGCATTGAAATCATTTTTGTTTGTCAGGGTAGCATATTTAAAGTCTAAAGATTACAGAATATTCAACTGGTACAATGAGTGCCTCAGTATAAGATATGTTGACTCACAGCTTTATGCTTTTTTGAATAAAGTTATCTATAATTTAAATTTAATCACGACTTTCCATATCCTACCTTCTACCTTCAACCACAAACTCCAATAAGAGGCAATTTTCTTTTGCCTTTTGGGTCCTCATGCCCTATTGCCTTTGTTCATATAGTTGAGAAAAATGGTCAAAAGGTAAACACAGGGAGAGAGTAACAAGAAATGCCAGGTAATCACATAAACAATGACCAAATCAGAGGTCATTAAACTACCTTGTTTTAATATAATGTTACAAATAGCTTCTTAAAGCAGATACACAACCTGTGCTTTAAAAAACCAAAGATTATTTCTTAAGATTGAATATAAAAAGATAAAATGATAAAAATAGATTCTGTGTTTACTGATTTTAATGAACAATGATAAATCTTGGCAGTATTTATTGGCTAAATATCTTTGAGATAAACATCACCAATTTCCTATTTCTCTCTCTCCCCAAACCCGCTATGGTAGTCACTCAAAAAAGATACATATTAAATGAGTAATGAATGACACAATACATGGTTTCAAAGTTGTTTACTATTTGGTGAAACAATTTTTTTAATTGTCAGTCATAAAGTGAAATACACATTAACATACATGTTAAATATTAATTAAATCTGCATGGCTGCTATGTGAAAACATTTTATGGTCTGTAGGAAAATGTAATTCCTGAGATTATTGTTGACTTTTACCAATAATTTTCCTCACTGTCAAAACATCCTTCCTTAAATGACTTAGGAGTGTGGATTGGGGTTATGATGTTCAATTTTAGACCAATTTTCTATGCCTCTCAAATGAGTAAATAGGCTCTATCTTCTAAAAAAGGTAGAAAAATAACCACGGTGTGCTGAATTTTTTTTTCCCAAGGTATACCATTATTGTTGACTTTTACCAATAATTTTCCTCACTGTCAAAACATCCTTCCTTAAATGACTTGGGAGTGTGGATTGGGCTTATGATGTTCAATTTTAGACCAATTTTCTATGTCTCTCAAATGAGTAAATAGGCTCTATCTTCTAAAAAAGGTAGAAAAATAACCACGGTGTGCTGAATTTTTTTTTCCCAAGGTATATTATATAGAAAAATGTAGACTAAACACAAAATAAGTTTTTTCTGAATGACTCTAAATCACCCACAAGAACATACACTTTCCAATTAATCAGTCCTTGACATACAAGTACGGCAGTCCAGCTATTGTTTTTCATCTATTAAGATATTCTCTGCTAAGTAATTATGTATCTTGAAAAGTAAATTGCTTAAAATTACATTCAATTTGTTTCTCTAAACCAACATATTCTGACATTCACAAAGCAAACACATGGTATGCTGAAACTGAGCTATCACTTGCTTTACATAGTGTTCTGCCATTTGTAAGGGATGCAACCACAACATAAGTCACAAAGAAGCAAGTCTGGCTTTTTATAAATCTGGTAGAGTTTACACTTAAAGATAAACCTCTAAGCCTGAATGAAGAAGGATCAGCAAAACTTTATTTATATCCTAATTCATATTATTTTAGGATAATTTTCAAAACAATCTTATAAGTTCCTAATTGAAATATAAAACAGAATAAAAGTTGTGAGCAATCTTTCTTTCTTGGGTTCATTAAGGCTTTGGAATCATTTATATTGGTGTTGTATACATTTTGATTCTCTTTCACATTTTGATGTACTTGCTCTTGAAAGTGCTAGAACAAATTGAAAGAAAACCATTCTGAAACCACTTGAACGTATGATCCTACCACAGAGTTTTAAAAGCTTACACAACCTTTTATTTTTGTCTGGATCTACCTGTCTGCATGATTATAAAATGCATACCTTTTGCTTTGTGATGATTTTCTAATATGCATTAAACATTGAAAAATGGGTATTCACACCAAAGACACCCTATACCAGGCATTTCAGACTGAAACCAAAAATATTTTTAACAACAAATAATGGCCTATTTCACAAATCTGAAATCAATAATTAGTTTTCCTGACCTACAGTTGAAAACAAAATTATCTTTTAACTAAATAAGATTGGCTTTAAAATCCCTTTGGAGATGTTTTTATTTATTAAATGCCTTCATTAACAGCACCATCTTCCACTTCCTGTCACTCCAATTCAATTTCTCCTGCATACAAGGTAATGAGCAGAATGGCTGTGAACCCGGTTAGCATTCCAGCGTTCTGAATCATGAAGAAGGTGAAATCGGTTTTTCTTCCAGTTACCTTTTCTCTCAACATATCATTCATCTCTGGAAACTAGAAAGAAAGATATATTGTTAGATGACTGTTGCCATCTTGTGGTAAAACATAAAACAGTCATTTATAGATTTCGGTAGGGGGGAGTATGATCATTTATTTCAGATGTTTAAATGTTTTAGGATAGATAACATAATAGGAATCTCTCTCTCTCTCTCTCACTCTCTCTCACTCTCTCTCTCTCTCTCTAATTCTTTGCTCTCTGTGCTCTATCCACAACATTCTTTCCTTCCTTTCCTTCCTCAAAATCTTCACACCTAACACCAAGATCACAGGTTTGGGTCCTCATACTGACCAGCCACCCAAAAAGAAAACAAAACAGAACAAAACAAAAAGACTTCACACGTGCCATAACCTCTACCTGAACTCCTCTCCCTCCAATTTTTCAATGGGCTAAATCCTCCAGGTTCCATCTTTAATCATACTTTCCTGAAACACTTCCCTTAACCATTCCTAATTTATAATAGATCCTCCGTTATCATCTCTCATCATGCATACTGCTTTTCCTTTTATTTCACAGCATTTTTATTTAGTCGTCTGTGTGATTTTTTGGTGGTTTAATTTCTTCTTCCCCTCTTTCTAGATGGAAACCCTATGAATACAGGGACTGTGCCTATTTTGTTCACTCCAGGGTCCCCAGTGCCTTACAGACTTCCAGACCTGGTTAAGAAAATATATCAATAGTAGCTGATTAAATACACTTTTGGAAATAACTATATATTCAATTCCTGATTTCTTTGATTTGTTTCCTCTGCTTGCTCTATCCTCACAAAAATCATAAGGTTTTTAAATGAATTGTGCACTATTCTAGGATCGAAGACTATAACAATTTCATTACAGAGAAAGCAATTAAAACTTGAAATATTTTATTTAAAATCTACTCTTTCTCAGCAGACAACTTCTGCTAAAAAGGCTACATGAGGAGATCTGTAAATGCCAGCTTTTCAAAACATATTCCAAAATGATTGCTACATATGCTGTGGTGTATTGTACCAAACACCCGAGGTCGCCAGAATCCACAGTCAATCCATGTGCTTATCATAGAAAAACTGTTGCTAGAATAAAATGGGAGAAAGCTGTGAAACCATTATGAAAAAAGCGAAACTGCTGTAAGCAAATACAGCACCATTTATTAGTATTATTTTTTTAGACTGAATAACTCTAATATCTTCTGTTCTAATATCAGAGAAAAAAGTGACCACCTAGAATAAAGTTAGTGTGGGACATTAATTCAGTGATGAAAAATATAAATGCAGTCTGTTGTTGACCAAAACGTCGTTATGCAACATATGCAACTGTAATACATTCAGTTCCAAATGTAAAAGAAATATTCCTCAATTCATATACTAGCACATTCTCATCTTCTAGAAACTTTTCTATGATTCATTTGAAAACGCATGGGATATTTTCTGTCTTACACACACACAGTTACAAAGACATAAACCCAGCATAGTCATAAATATAGATATAAATACAAACTGACCCAAATTATTGTCAAATTTTAATCTCACCAAGTGTAGTATACCAGTTTTAGTTTAGTCCAAAAGGCTGTCACTGTTAGAACGTTGAAGTAACAAAATGCTATTCACTTTAACAAGTTATTCTTCTTCCAAATGTGACATCCTCACAAAAGAGGGAGAAAAATCCTATGGGGACTCACTATAACAGTAGATAAGGGTTACCACCTCAAGGCAAAAGGAGACCTAGGAAGACATCTCTACTTCAGCAGGAACAAGTCATTTCACCCTCCAACAATAAGATCGCAGATTAAAGAATCAATGAGAATGACTTTCAAATTATGATGAGTGCAATATAATCAAGAAGAGTCATCTGTTGAAATGGGATAGTTTTAAATTACAACAGAAACGTTTTCCCCACTATGGAAAGAGGAAGGTCACCCATAGTCAACTCATAACTCAGATGCACATTTCTAAATTGTAAATTAAAACAAAATTAAATTTTAAACTTTCTTACCATATCTGCCAGAGAAATATAGAGAAACATGCCTCCAGCAAGTGCAAATATAATATTTGGAGCAAAACTGTTGCCCACCAAAATGCCAAAAGCTAGCCCAACATAGCAGGAACACGCAGAAAGGAAGTTGAATAGCAAGGCTTGTTGAGTGCTCATCCCTGCATTAAGTAGGATCACAAAGTCTCCTGCAAAAAGAAGAAAATATCAAGTGAATAGTTTTTAACTATTTTTGGATAAGATCAAAGATAATCATCAATTTCCAACAATGGCTTCTTCATGTTAGTATATCAGCAGGATTTTAAGAGGGTGTCACCTCAAATGTCTCATTCCTCTGAAATCAAGAAGTAAGCTAATTTTAATATTTTGAGCAAAACCCCTTACCTAACTCATGAGGAAACTCCTCACACAGGATTGCTACAGAAGTACTGAGTCCCTGAAGAAGAGACAAGGTGCAGGAAGCCCCAATCGCTAGGCCATCGATGAAATTGTGGAGGGCATCGCTGACAGTTATCATCCAGGCAATTGTCCCTATTTCTGACAGTTTGGGCCCCTTCAAACAGGTACATGAACTTGAGTCCCTTTTTCCATCCTGTAAAATAGCAGAAAATCAATCAACATGATAACCAACATCTCTTGAAAATCTAAGAGACACAGAGAAGTAGGAGATGGTTATGTCTTGAGAGAGACAAATTGTTCCAACCGGAAGTCTTTCGTAGTGGATATGAAACCCTAATAATATATAACAGAAAAAAGAAAACTTATGGTAAGGAGAAAGGAAATTAACCAATTGACACACCTTGAACAAGCCACTTAACAGACATTTTACTTTAGCTTCCTCTTAAAACAATCCTTTTGACTTGTATGAACGAATTCTTACTACTGCCTCCCTAAAGTGTAACAGATATTAACCTAAGAATTTGATTTAAACACCCAGTTTAAAATAAAGAAAGTTATTCAAAGACTAAATTTAAAGTCTTTTTTGTGTTACGATTTAAATGTGAAACCCACAACGAAAGCATGATGGCATCAAGGAATATTTACTCTCTTCCTTCTTATGCCAGTTTGTGACTGTGAGCAAGTTATCAGTTTCTCCAACTGTGAATGAAGGGAATGTACTAAGCGACTCATTTATTTTCCAACGACTTACTGAGTTTCCCCTGTGCCCCAGGTACTGTGCTGTGTGTTTAGGCTGTAACAAGTGGTTCTTACCAGCTCTAAATTTTAATGATTTTCTTAACTGTGAATGAAGGGAATGTACTAAGCGACTCATTTATTTTCCAACGACTTACTGAGTTTCCACTGTGCCCCAGGTACTGTGCTGTGTGTTTAGGCTGTAACAAGTGGTTCTTACCAGCTCTAAATTTTAATGATTTTCTTGGCAAATTTCATAAAGTGTGATTTAAGCAGGCTTGCCTTTACACTAACACTTCTTTCCATTTTGAAACAAAAATAAAAATAGAAATTCCACCACAGACCCTTTGTAGGAATATAGATTTCCACACAATTTATAAAACTGTACAAAATCAAATGACAGAAGCCAACTAAAGCATTTTCCAGAAGTCGTAGAAAGAAGATAATTAAATGCAAATTCATTTTTAAGTAGGAAAGCAGTTAGCAATTAACTGGAGAACATTTTATTCCTAATTCTCCTCCCCTCACCTCTACCTAAGTAGTTAATCAACATGTTGATTGAACATCTGCAATTTGTAAAACACTGTACTGAATGCTATGGGAAATACACGGAAGTGGAAAACACAGCTTTTATCTTCAAGAGGCGTATTTACATTGGAGAAAAAAGACATAAAGTATATGACTCAATTTTTTTTTGAAACGTGCAATATCTATTCAATAGAGAAGGGCTTACTTCAGAGCAATCATCTAAGAGTTTTTACATTTACTCCATCACTTGATTGCTCAAAACACTTCAGTGACCAACACTTTCAGATCTTGCAATACATCTTTTCACTGTTTCATTAGTCGCAAATCTGCATCTTTGGGGGATAATTTTTGTTTGCAGACACAGCCGAAAGTCATTTGGAGCAAATAAATTCTTAAATTAATATGGAAAGAATGGGGGACTTTAGTAGTCATCATCGTCATCATCATCATCATTGTCATTATCACCATCAGTGTAGTTGTAATAAAAATAGTAATAGCAAAAGCATACAGTATTTATTATGTGCTAGGCACTGTCCTAAGCACTTCAGAGACTTCATCCATTTAGAACAATTCTATGAGGTCAGCACCACTATTATCATTATTTTATAGCTGAGGAAATAAAAGCACAGAAAAATTGTTGAACTTACCCAAGGATACAAAGGAAATAAGTGGGCTTTTTTAGTAACTGTTTTACTACCCCAAGCTTATGGGAGAGGGGAACTTTTGCTTGTTATAGAATCTGAAGGCAATTCATAAAGTAAATTCCCCCTCTCCTCGAAACTCCTTGAACACTTGAAGCAGTGTTGAAATAAATGTCTAATCTCCTTTATTTAGAAAAGCAAATCTCATCTGCATAAATAGAATTCCACCTTATCTTAAAATGTGGCCTTTTTAATTCACAGACATATCTTAAATGCACAACATAATAAACGATCATAGTTTAGTCCATGTCAAATGGGTAGCTAGGGTCAAAAAAATGCCCCAGAGCAGGCCACAACTACTTCTGAAGGAGAAACAAAGGTGGTCATGGGAAAAGCCACAGAGGAAGTGACCTGGGCTTTGTAAAAACTTACTGCCAAGGTGCACTTAATAGGACTATTTTGAATTAAAACATTTGTTTTCATCTTCCAACTTGGTTTATCTAATCACATATTTATAATTTCCTTATTTACTTGCAATAATTCAGGAAAAGACTACAGAACTACTTGACTATCTGATATTACATATAGAGTCTGTATACAAACACCCTAATTCTGCAAAATAAATTAATATATCAGGCATGATAATACCTCACATTAGCTGTATGAGCGTAGGTCCCAAATGATACTGTTGGGTGGGTTAAGAGTTACACATTTTTAATAGTTTTGGAACAAACCAAAGATGGCAAACATTCCCAACGCATTATTTTATAATTCACTTGGAACTAAATCACTGAGCCAAGAAAACATTAAATTCAAATTCCTCTAGTTAAGTTAGTGAATATCCCTCTCTCTGCCTTTCTTTTTTCATTTTGTTTGTGACTGTTGCTGTGGCTTGCTTGCTTCTTTGTTTGACTTTTACTCTAAATGTGGGAACCCTTCTATCCTCAGCCACGATGAGGTGACTCAATCGAGTGAAAAGGCCACAAGTCTGAAACCCAAAACTGAGTTCTGGCTTCGCTCTGACAAAAATTACTATGTAATTTTCAGCCAGGCTCTTAACACCTTTCACCTTAGTTATCGGTGGAAATGAAAGTCAAAGCTACGTGTAGCGTAGTCAGAATGCGGAGAGAAAAAATATCATGTGCCAAAGTTATAAAAGTAGAGAGGAGACTCGGTAGACTCCCAATGGAATAAATATGGAGAGGAAAAGTACAAGAAAAAGTACTAGGAATGGAAATAGACAAAGCAAGTGCGCTCTCTGCAGAACAGTGTAACCAGGAGAGGAAAAGGGGGCTGAAAGGCAGGAGGGGCGGGGGAGAGAGGACGGGACAGACAGACAAGGAGGGTGGGAGGAGGGCAAGGAGCTGGGGAGAGAAAGAAAACAAGAATGAGGAGGAGGAGCAGGGAGAGGAACAGACGGAGGACGGCTAGGATGGGGACGACTGAGGAAAGAAACAGGAGGGACTCTACGATCCCCCAGGAGGACGCGGGTCATAGAAACGCGGTTTACTCCTGCAAGAAAATACTTTGCTGAGTAGAATAGATGATGAATGAATGCCTACATTTTTCCACATGTAAAGCTATCCAGACACTACCCAACACTATCCAACATAGTGTTGAAGTAAAAAAGTTATACAGCAGCGTGCCTAGTGGACACCGTTTTGTAAAAATAATATTATAATTCTATGGTGGTCTAGGTGCAAATATATTTGGAAAGATAAATACAAAATTGCTTGCCGTGGTTCTCCCTGGGAGATAGTATTATGGATAATTTGGTTTTGGGGTTTTTGTGTTGTGTTTTTTTTTTTTTTTTTTTTTTTTTACTTTTATCTTTCTTGGGGTGTTCTGGATATTTTTTTACATTCGTGATGTATTTGAATACTCAGAAAACAAAACAATAATGCCATAAAGGGCAAGGAATAAGAAACAGCAAGAAAGAAAAGTGAACCCGTGAGGACTCGGAAGCTATTGGTGAGGATGGAGCTGGTGAAGCAGGTTGCCTGCCAGGCTTGGTTTGCATTGAAGAGAGGCTGAACTGTCCCCGTCACCCCAACAAAGCGAACCTTTTTTTGTTTACTTAATGGCTTCAGAGAGCAGCATGAGCACAGTCAGACCTCATTTCTGCATGGGGGGAGGCAGGATGAGCCACGACTAATGAGAATGGTTTCAAGGCTTATTGTCTTCATGTTTTATTAATAAGAAGGCAAATACAGGCAATCATTGCAGGGAAAGGTTAAATTCCATATCCCATTGCTAATGCTGAAAGAATTTTGCAGAGGAAGGGTTCTGGTAAAAAATGAAAACCAAGCTAAGAAGGAAAGTAGCAACCCCGCAGAAAACATAGTGATTGCAAAATTAAGTATAAATGACAACAAATGGAAGATGAAAATTATATACAAATAAACGTATAAAAGCTATGCCCATAAAAGAAAAATTAGTGTAATATAAGTAAGAGTAATAAAATATCACTTTGAAAGGCTGTAAATGAAAGGGTGGGAGTGAGAGTTAAGGAAAGTAGAACTAAAATGCGAGCTAGTTTAATGATTAGAGGGCACAGGCCTTGGCATCAAGTGGACCTAAATTTAAGTAATAGCCCTGCCATTTAACAGCTCTGTGCCCTTGGGAAAGTTACTTGGCATCCCTGAGCTTCAGATTGCTTATCTGTAGAAGGCAGAAAATAATACCTACTTTTCACTGGATTGTAGTGATTAAATGAGATGTTTATAAATCACTAAGTGCTCCATGAATGATCACTGTTACGTCACACAAAGTGCAGATGAACACAGCATTATTACAAGGAAGAAAACCAAAAAATCCCCAGGAGTGTGTTAGAGAAAATACTTATCATATATGATCCTTGAATATATTCAGCAACCTACTGACCAAGATAACTGGAGAAAAAAGGAAGAAAAATTTAATCTACAAAGAAAGAGCTTTAAAAAAGTGGGTGGGCACAGAGACTTGGTAGAAAGAAAAGAAGAAAAAAATTAACAAGGATGCATGAGCTTGGGCGTAAATATGCTCTTGAAGAAACCCAACTACTAAAGCTCAAGGTGTAGGAAAGAACAAGGAGATTAATTAGCCAGAAAGTAAGACCCACTGTGAAAAGTATGAAATCTGAGTTAATAGGTTTATATGAACCAGATAGTTGACTGGGTATGGGAAGAAGGGAATCTGAAAGATGTAAAGTAGTAATAGAAGTATCTTACATACACACAGCACTTCACAGTTTACAAAACCTTCTTCTGACTTTTACAACATCCTCATGAGTGAAACAGGACAGACATCGGTGGGTATCCTAATTTTAGAGATATGGCAAATGATAACCCAAGAATAGAAATGACTTGCTCAAAGTCATACAAGAGGTGTTGGGATTAAACTGCTTAATTATTTGCTAAGCATCTATTTTACAGCAGGAAAAAACTGTGCTAAGAACTGAGGACAGATGTATAAATAAAAGAATTCCATCTTCTTGGAATTCCTAGTCCAGAAAGGAACATCCAGGACTCAAACAGGCCTGTGATAACAGCTCCCATTTGCCCTTCCAAAACGACTGTCCACTCCCTCGTTCTGCCCTCTGTCTTGAGGCTGTCCTGAATGGGCTACCTCTACAGGCTCCTTATTCTCTGGTTTCTATTTGAGATTGACCATTGGGGAGTACTGGCAGGGGTTCAGGGGGAGGAAGGAGGCAGAGGTCAGGGTCTTTATTCCTTGGGTGCCCCTGCGTGGGCTCATCTCAGACTGTCCATGAGCCTCAGATGTAGGTCACAGCTCCTCTCGAGACAATTCCCTTTCCAGGTTCTTGTAACTGCTCCCTCCCCTCCATCTTTGGGGTCTAGAGGTGGTAACAACTTTGCAGCTACTGATCCCTGGTTCATGCATTACCCCTTGTGGTTCTCTTATACCCTGTTCACACCTTATGAATAAATCCTGCTCAAGTCGTCCTAATTTGAGTGTGCCATTTTTTTGCTTTTGGGACCCTAACTCACATAATCACTGGGGCTGGAAGTGGCCATAGGAAACTGACCCCCAAGATGGGATATTTTGATTGGGTTTTTTAAAAATTCAAAGTATGGAGGAAATGGGACATGGGTTACCCATAAGGTGGCTGCATTCACAAGCCAAGCCCAGAAGTGCTCTCTGCAAGGTCCAGGCTGTGTTGCAAGTTTTCCTGCCATTTGGTTCTTATGACCCAGAAGAACCAATGGAATTGGAAGAGTCTGTGGCAGACAGAGGTACTACAAAGAGTTTCTGGCAAGCTCTGATCATATCATCACTGTGCAGACCCCTACAATTTTAGGGTAAAACCATGTCCTCTTTTGCCACTAACTATTCTTTTTTTCAAAAGCATTTCCTTGCTTGTTCAAGGATCTGCAGAAACTGATCTTCTGCCCATGGGACACTAAGTGATCATGTGATCGTGCCCAACTGGGTTTTATCTGATCCAGCAAACCATAAAACCAGGTGTTCACATAAGCTTTTCATTATTAAATTGTGCATGCAAGAACGGTCCCACACAGGTCTTGAAGGCGCAAGTAGATTGCAATAGCAGGTGATTCGGATTCTCATAGTATCTATCTTAACATTTCATCTCTTTTCCTTAAAATGATAATTAAGACTTCATGGGGAGTTCCCTATAGCCAGTTAACTGTGCAAGAACGGTCCCACACAGGTCTTGAAGGCGCAAGTAGATTGCAATAGCAGGTGATTCGGACTCTCATAGTATCTATCTTAACATTTCATCTCTTTTCCTTAAAATGATAATTAAGACTTCATGGGGAGTTCCCTATAGCCAGTTAACTGGGGACAGATCTGTAAGAGTGCCAGCACCAGCCAGCTATACAACCTTACTCACAATGAACCTAAAGTACAGTGATAAAGGAATCCTCCAAGTGGACAGAACATTGAGTGAAATATCTGATTTTCCACTTCCTGTAAAAGAATGGCTTGAGTTATAGATCTACACTAACTCACGGGTGGGTACTAAAGAGTTGGCCAGTTGGTCAGAGACTTTCAAAAGACAAAAATTGGAAAACTAGTGGCAAAGAGACCTGGAAAGAAATAAATGGATGGAACTCTTTTCATAGGCACAAAGCGTGAAGCTAATTGTGTTCCACTAAATCTATAATAGGCTATCAAAGAGGATAGCCTCAATAATAAAGTGAACAAGACCTGAGAGCAAATGTCACTCAGTATCTTTCATCAGCCATCTCAATGTTTGCCTAATGGGCCCACGTACAAAGTTCCAGAGTGGTGGAGAGGGAGGCTATTCACAGGTTCAGTATTCTTTTCCTCTACCAAGGGTGATCTGACTTTCCAGCACTAAAGAAGGCCCAACCTATCAAAAGCGAGTGCCAATGCTGATCCCCTAAAAAGGTATCATTGCCCAGCAGGGCAAGAGGACCCAGCTGGCTATATTTGGCAGCAGGATGATTACATTGGATCCCTCCTATAGAAAGAGGCTACTCTTTGAACTCACAAAGATAGACATATATGATACATGCTTTCCCTGCCTTCAGTGCTTCTGCAAGTGCCATCATTCATGGATTGATAGACAACCCAGGTCTCCTATAAAAACTGCCTCCAATTCATTTTTCAGAAAAGAAAGTGGGACAATGAACTCAATACAAAAAATTCATAGATCATATCATTTGCCCCCTCATAGAAGCAACCAGCTTGATAGAACTGTGGAAAGTCTTGATGGAGGCTTGGCCAGGGTGCATGCCAAGAGACAACACCCTGAGGGGTTGAAGTTCTGTCCATAGATTACACCAGAAGCCAAATATTTGGTACCATCTCTGCTATAGAGGATGCATAGCTCCAGAAACCAAAGGGTGCAGATGAAAGTGTCCCATCTTATTTTTATACTCAATAACCTACTTGAATAATTCTTACTTCCTGTCCCCAAGACTTTGAACATGGCAGGTCTGAAGGTCCTAATGTCCAAGAAAGTAGCACTTTCACCAGGAAACATGGTCATTTTCTGATTCAGTGGAAGCAAAGACTAACCTTTGGCAATTTGAGGTTCTGCCCCTAAACCAACAATTAGATAGGAAGTCACTCTATTGGCTAGGATAATGGCACCCAGTGATCAAGAGGAAATTGATTTTCTGCTACAGAATGAGGACAGGGACAATGCTTAGAACTCCGGGAATTCAGTGGGACACCTCTTAGTACTCTCTTCCCAACAGTTCCAGTTAAGAGAGAACAGTAACAACTCAATAAAAACAAGACCACCAAGGACTCAGATCACACAGGAATGAAGGTTTGGGTCACCCCAACTGTAAAAGGACCCATCCAGTCAAAGTGATGCCAGACAGTGAGGTAAACATAGAATGCATACGGAAGGTGGCCCCTGTACCAGCTTAGGCCTGATGACCAGCTATGGAAGTGAAGGGAAGCTATAATTAATGTTCTTTAATTGTATCTTTTCTCCCCCAACACTTCCACCAGTATTTTATATAAAGAATACTGGTGGTGGCCAACATTTTAGTTTCAGGTTGCAATATTACTAAAATGACATCACACAGGGACGATATGGCAGTTGATGGGATTTTGTGTATTCCCTGCGTTGGGCACATGCACTTTTTACCCACATGAGGGATGAGAGTGGAGGTTAAGAAAAAAAAAGGTGTAGAATATTCCAGAAATCTTTTATTTCCCTTCCAGATCCACTTTCTACCCTTCTTCTCTCAGTTCTCTGCCCCATAAGACCTGTATGAACTCTATCAAAGGGCTCCCAAGCCCCTGGCTTCCAGTTGGCTCCAGACCAAGAGCAATAACATAAAAGTAGATGGAAGAAGAGGGAGATCAGGACATTGATTCCCTGGGTCCCTCCTTAAGGGGTAACCTAGGCTGTCTGTGTCCCCAGTTAAAGATCACTGCTCTACTTACAGTGGCTTTCTGTACGAGATGGAGACGAGCTCCTTTTAGGTTCCAGTAACTCCTTCCTTCCCTTTCCCTCTGGGCATGGGCTGTTGATAGCTCCACTGTTACTACCCTCAGGTTACTGCACTCTCCCCATGGCTCACCTACACCCCATCCAGAGTTTTATAAATTGTCCCTCTCTACTTATTATTGTCTTTATTTGAGTATGCCATCTCTTTCTGGAAAGGACACAACTGATTCAAAGTCTAATGCTCATTCCAAAGCACAACACTCACAGACTCCGCATATACTACTAAATATGTGTTAATAGGAAAGGTAACAGAAAAGATTAGATAGACATAAATATATTATGAAGAATTAAAGGCACTCTACAAATGTAAAATTTTGATAGGCTTTGCTTTTATGACTAGATTTTCTAATGATTTCAATGTTTATACTTTGTAGCTGGTGGTTTCTTGGTCCTTCCTCCAGCCCTGAAAGTCAGTCTCAGCTCACTACAACCAAAATGAAACTTCATATGAGAAAGGAAAAAACAATTTTATATTTAATACACATAACCAAACATAATTCAAATGTACTCAGTCTTCCATCATTTGGTTTCAGGAAAATCTCAAAACTATTTCCAAACTCTCTTTCCTAATAAAAATAACTAATAACAAGAAAATAACAATTTCTAGAAACCTAGAAAATTGTTTTCTTTCTCTCCAACCCTTCTGTGAAATGTGAGTAAAATTGTTCTGGTCTTTAGGAATTGAAATGATTGTCTTTCATTTTCAGTTTGGGACCATAGCATTTTACCGCCTGAAAAAATAATAATTTAGGAGAAAGCTGAGGGGTTTTCAAGAAATCTGCTACCATTTTCCCAATGAATTTAGAGTATATACTAATTAAATATTTACAGTTGTCCTAATGGACTATTTACACCACTCTAAAAGTTGCCTCCTGTTGCTACGGATGGGGATAGCATTAATGCTCTGGTACATTCGGGAAACAGGATGTCATTTCTTGTAAAAGCCTGTATAACGTTCTCCCCAGCCCACACAACTCTCATTGTCACTGAGAAGTCTTAAAGGGAGTCAGGAGGCACCAGGAAATTGGTTAAGTTTTAATGTAAGTCGAAGAAATCAGTTACTGGGATCCTGAAAAGTACTGTTCCCAAAATATAGGTGTATCTACACTGCTCAGCATCAAGGCTTCCAGAATCATTCAGACGAGCAAGCAGGGGGCAGGATGGGGTGTGTGGAGGAACTGACCCCATGTAGCCACTGCCTGTTTGTTGTGTCCTCAACATTTGGCAGAGTTATGTCAAGAGCTGAAATATAGAAGATCCCACCCAATGTACCACAGTGATTGATTGACTAGCCCTGCAAAAGAAGAGGGAGTGCTTCCTGTTGACAGAGAAGGTCTAGAAGCACAAGCTTCCTAGGGCAAGAAGCTCAGGAAAAGTGATAAGAGGCAGAGAATGACAGATGACCAGGTAACCACGGCCATCATGACAGGCGGCAATTAGGACCACAGTGGGAGTGTTGAGAAATACACAAGCTGCTGGCAGAGAAGAAAGTGAACAACACAGAGACAGAAATAAAAAGCCATTCTCTGTGAGGTGCAACCAGCCCCTGGTCTGTATTTCAATAGTTCAGAACAACAGAGGCCATCTCCACCCTGTATGAGGAGAGTGAGGGGAGGGAGCCACACAGCGGGTATGGTTACCAGGACCTTGTCTCCCCTTAAAGATGTCACCACGTCACTTTGAAATTTTATAGAGGGGATTTGAGCAGGAAAGATACAGGATACACGACTAGTGCACAGAGCAGTAATAATGATAATATCAGTAGTAATAACAGCCTCCCTAGCATTCTCACTCACTATGTTTCCAGTGCTGCTCCATTCATTCTACATATACCAAGTCATCTAATCTTCACAACAACCCTATGTGGTTATAATCCCCATTTTACAAATGAGGAAACAGAGAAAGGTTAAGTAGCTTGGTCACACCTCTAGAAAGAAGCAGAGACAAGTTTTGAGACCCCATGCCAAACAAGTAAGCATGTGAGGGAGGGGCAGACCAGATGGCACAGATGGTTACAGAGCGAGGTCAAGGGTTCAGATCCCCTTACTGGCCAGCTGCTGAAAAGAAAGAAAGCTAGGACACGCAGGGTTTTATTTTCTGTATTGTTTGCTTCTGTTCACCCAGTGTCTAGCACTGGAGGCACTCAGTAAGTATTTGTTGATGGAATAAATAAAGGTATAGTGACAGTAAAAGCACATTTTTTCTCATGACATCTTCACAAATCATCGTCCCATGAAGCATCTATTCCAATGTTTCCAAAGAGCAAACACATGGACATTTACACACAGTGTGGAAAGGGTGTACATAAAAAAGTTCATTAATCAATTCCAAATTGATTCGTCTATACAATAGAAAACTCAGAAAGTGAAGAGGTGTTTTAGTTGCATTTATTTGTTAATTCTTAGTGAGTGAAAGTTGTGGAGCTTTTGCTCCTGGAGGACAGGTTTTGGGGGGTTTTGTTTGTATTGTTTTTCATTTCAGCCAAGAGTTTAGCGGTGGGTATTCAATAAACTTTTCTTCTAAATAAATGGGACCGGGGGAAGGGCACTGTTGTGCTGCACTGAATGGAAAAGTAAAATACCAAAATCACACTCCAGTCAACCAATTTCAGAGGGCTTCCCCTCGATCCCAGTGATTGAGGCAGAAAATTTTTATCAGCAGTCATCTTTCATCTAACTCTGTAAGACACATTTTTCAGAAGATTGTTGGGGGCGGGGCATGAAAATAAAAATAGTAGCGACAAAGGCAATGAACTTGTTTAATGCTTATTGCGTGTAAAGTACTCTCCCAAATGCCTGATTACAGAGGCAGTAAATGAACATATTAGAGGTAAGGACTTGACCAGATCCAAACCACACAGCTAGAAAATGGAAAAGCCAGGACTTGAACCCAGACTATCTGATTCCTAAGCCCATGTAAAAAAAGGTCAAGAGACTGCTCAAAAGAATTGATTTTTTTCAGATAATCTCTGAGTTCAGTAGTTTATCACTGTGAAAGTTGGTTATACGAATTAGGTCACTCTTGTCATACCCAAACTAAAATTGGAGTAGAGGGGTCAGGAGGAAAAAGCACTCGACACAGCAGTTGCTCAAGAAGAATTTTCTACAAACTCAGCTGGTGAAACAGCCTGCTGTAACCCTAAGACTAGTTTTGACCTAACACCTACTGAAACAACGTGCCATGACGCTAAGACTAATGTTCCTTACCACTGTCACTCACCCGTGAAAGCCTGCCAACTCCCCAAAACTTTGCTAGTGCCAGTGAGCTTTCTTTCAAGATAATAAGTAATATTCCTCTCTCTACCAAAACTCCCAGACTTTTCTTTGTTCCTCAGACATACCAGAGACAACCCTGGTCTGTGTGTGTGCAATCCTGTTTTCCCAAATAAAACAATCTCTTAGAAATTCATCTCTATAAAAGTCATTCATCTTGACTTTAACATGGATGTAATAATAGATTATTTTACTGCTATTTGCTGGCCTCCAACCTGGAAGTTGCCAGTGATTCAAGTACCTTGGATTGTGAGTAGAATACACTAAGCTGATATCCTAAGGTGTTCTGACATTTGCCAATAGTTCAGACACACTTCAAATAATATCTCCAATCATTGAGGGGAAAAAAACCCCACTATCCTTGAACTTTCAAATCTATTCTATTTAATCTGTTATGTACAGATTGCAAATGTGAGTGGAAAAAATATGGTTGCTTTCTTGGCCAGCCCTTCCTGATTTTGTTTCACTTGATAAAAGGTAATTTTAGAACCAAAGGCTTAATTAGATCACCAATACTATTTAAATGTTAGAACACAGTAATGCTTACCTTGAAGGATTTCTGTCTAGAATTTTCTCCAATGTCATTTATACCAGCATCCACTGTGTACTTGCTACTCTTGACTGTCTTTCTGTTCTTAAAATCCACCAAATTCTTTCCAACCCTAAGGACTTTTCACCAGCTGCTTCCTCAGCCATAGCTTTCTTATTACTAAACTTGGCATGGACAACTCCTTCCTGTAATTCAGATTTTAGCTTAAATGTGCTCTCCCTAAAGAGGTCATACCTGACCACCCAAATTAACATAGCGATCCAGACATCAACACACCACCACATTTTAATTCCCTGCACAGCATTTGTAACCCTATGACAACAGGCTGTGTGTCCCTCTGGAATGAACCAGAGTGCCAGAGAGCAGGAACACTTTCTGCCTAGTTTGCTATAGTATCTCCAGGGTGTAGAACAGAGCCTAACACTTGGCAAGTTATCACTGGATACATGATAAGTGAATGAATGATGGGATGACTGACTGGATACCATCTTCCTGCTCTCGGAGCAGGTTATAACTCAGAATATGAAATGTTACCACAAATATATCATGGAGGCCCAGTTTAAGACTGCCATTATTGTTTCAATACAAAAGTTGCACAGGTTTGGAATTTTGGTCAAAGTCACAAATGTTATAAAAAAAAAAAAACCAGAGAAAATATAGACTATTTCTACAATATTGATGCCTGCCCAATAAAGAATTTTTGCGATTCTATTTTCCAAACGAATACAAAAGTTGCACAGGTTTGGAATTTTGGTCAAAGTCACAAATGTTATAAAAAAAAAAACCCAGAGAAAATATAGACTATTTCTACAATATTGATGCCTGCCCAATAAAGAATTTTTGCGATTCTATTTTCCAAACGCAAAACAACATCTAGGGGGCTGGCCGGTTAGCTCACTTGGTTAGAGCATGGTGTTATACACCAAGGTCAAGAGTTCGGATCCCCATACTGGCCAGCTGCAAAAAATTTTTTTAAAAAAACAACAAAATGTCTAAATTTGGGTATTTGTTTTTCAGCCTAGAAAACTAGTCATGATGATCGATCCCTCCTTTTAGTTTTTCCCATATGTATTTTATAACCTAGTAATAAAGGAAAATGAACTAGAAAGCATCAGACCAGAGACCTGAACGGTACACTGAACCTTCACAGGTAATTTTTGTTGGTGCTTTCTCCACTATTAAATGTTTCTGACTTTTATCCACCTTCACTGAGTTGCTGTAAAGCTTTAATAAGCTCATGTTCATTAAACTCTTTGATATTCCTAACTAAGAGATGATTCAGCAAAATAGAGTCTATTCTTTTTTTACTTTTAATGTTCTGATATCTAATTACAGATATCTGATACAGAAATAAAAAGTAGCAATATCCCAACCACTTCAAAAAGAATGGGGCTCTCACACTGGTGTCTCCTTTCTACTGATAAGAACTCAAAACTTATGATACTTCTGAATAAACTGGGCCACTGATTAGCACGGTGAGCAAAGTTAAAAGCAGCAGAAAGGCACCACTCAATTAAGATAAATGTAGTGGGTTAGAAATCTTGATTCTCCTTTGATCTTAGAATAGGATTTTTAGGTAATGAATGAAGGAGCCAAAAGATTCTTGAGTAGGGGACAAAAGTCCACAGATAAGGTTGGCAAAAGCCATCTAATCTATTCTAATTACTGTTTAGGGATGGGATTGTGTACTTTGACTGTTTTAGGTTGCTGGTTTGATTCCAACTGGAATGACTATTGACTAACCTACTGATTGTTCTTAAGATATGTTAAGGAACCGCTTGAATGCTGTTTAAATATGCTAAGGAAATTGCTGTAGGAAGTAATGTGGAAAAGAAAATGTTTACTAAGGACAAGCTGTTTGTTGGTGAATTAACCTAGCTTTTTACAAATTACATTCTGGAATGTCACATTGTTAATTTACTGCTGTTACAAGTTTTACATTGCCTGTTTTTATGTCCTTCTTTGATGATTGAATCAACTGATTTTTCTTGTGAAACTTCCTTGTCTTGTCAATAAAAAGAAAGGTTGATTTTGGTTCGGGGCTGCTCCCCTGATGGGCGGCAGTCCCTCCAGGTCTCATTGATGGTACTTTGAGTGAATTCTTTCTTTCTCTTTTTTCCGTCTTGGTTACACAGAGGAAAGTGTAACAGATAAATAAGGAGTCATTAATTTAATTGGATTGAAAATGTTAGAAAGGGACTGAAATTCCCTATTGAAAAAGCAGATGTATAGTAAAATCAAATTTTACCTCCCACGCAATGATCTTACGAGTGAGCACTTAAATTTTTCTTCAAATGCTTTCAATCCTTTTTTATTCACTGAGGTTATCAGTGAAGTACTAATGATTATAAAAGTGAGATTTGTGGGCTGGCCAGTTGGCTCAATTGGTTAGAGTACAGCCCTGTAATACCAAGGTCAAAGGTTTGGATCCCCTTACTGGCCAGCCACCAGAAAAAAGTGAGATTCGTAATCTGGACATTGGCCTCAGACATAAAACTGAATAGATATGATTATCGAGACAAATCAGTACCTGCATGTGTGCGTGTGTGCGTGTGCGTGTGTGTGTGTGTGAGAGAGAGAGAATCTGCTAACATTCTGCTACATAATGTAGTAACATCATACTCAAAAAGCACTTTGGCAATACCTCACTTCATCTGCAGAATGCTTTAGCTTTGTGCTTTCTAATCCTAAGAATACTAAGATCCTTATTTTGGATATACAGAATAAACCTAACATGGAATAATAGAATATAGAGTAAATTCTGCCTCTCCACGAGCTTCTTCAAGGGACATTTCATTGCAATAAATGGATTTCATTTACAACAATAATAAAACACTTCATCCTTTGGCAAATTTTCCATCATGCAATCCACCAAGTAAAGGTTACTCACCGGGTCTTGGTTCAGTATTCCCAAACTGCAGAAGGTAGCATGTAAAGAATAGAGCACAATATAAATATTTCTAAATGAGCAAACAGAAGAAGCTGAAGAAAAGAAAGAGGGCTATTTTAACAAGTCCAATAATTATGCAATGGACATCCTTTATAATGTAACCTTTTAAAAAAAAATCTCAATAAAGCTGATGTTAAAGATCCACCAGCTATATTTCGTTACTTATCCTGGTTTGCAACTGGGCTTTCTATACAGTTGAATTAAGCAACTCTTTCTGATGCCCAGAATAATTCACTTGAACCTCTTATGTTGTTCTCCTCCTTTTTCAGAAGAAAAATGCATTGGCATTCTTCTCAATTTTTTGTATCAATCAGGAAGCGTGACAGACCAACATAGCAATTCTTCATTATACTAATGGGGAAAAAATTAACTTGACATCAAGCTTCATTGAGTAAAACCTCACTAATTCTTCCAAATAGGAGTAAGTCCTGCTTGATTCATGAAAGCAATTTAGTATAGAACATGTTTAGATAAATGCACTTTTATTGCTTACACTAACAAACTGGGCTCCAGGAAGGATCAAGCACATGGTGTGGCCGAGGTCCTTAAGATCACCTGCCACAGTGCACAGATAAGTTTAATGGGCATTTCAATTACATTACAATAATGTGGTATTTCTTCAGATCATTTAAAAACTTTAGGTGCAATCTTACCGAAAAACTGTTTCAAAAGCAATTTTTATAGATGCTACCAAGATACCCCACAGCCCAACCTGTAAGCAAAATAGAACAAATCATAATTTATCAGCTATGGCAGAGTCAAAATTAACAAGGGTTCACCATGCGGGCAAAGTTCAACCCACTACAAGTTGGATTCTAAAAGTTCATTTTTAAGATAATGGTTAGAAATCAGAACTGATTAGAGCAAGGTTCCCATTAGGAAGTTAGTGTTATGGATACGGATCGAATATGGGTTTAGGATGAAAGAGGGGATGTCAGCATAGCTTTGCCATTTACTATCTCTGTGAACTTGAGTGACTTACTCAACTGAGTCTTAATTTACTCATCTGTGAATAGATTTAATACATGTTTCACAGGGCTGTTGCAGGAATTAAACATAACCATAGCTATAAAGTACCTACCACAGTGCCCTCTACTCTTACCCCCAGACATTTATGTTCTTTCTTCAAATATTTCTCTACATCAGAGAACATCAGCTGGCAGGTGACAGAGGAGCATCAGTGGGCTCATGGACACCTTTAAATTGTATGCAGAATTTAATGGGTCTGTAAATTCTTCTGTTGCAAAAGTTAACAGGCTTCATCAAACAGCTAAGGGGAATGATTAGGAACTGTCGTTCTGTAGGGACACTTCCCCAAATTTTTCAAAATTAGAAAAGGCCAGATGTTTAAGAACAATAATTGGAAGTATCCTCTGCCCCTAGGTTACTGTTTTACCCAATCTTATTAATCCAGCACCTTCCTACACATCCCTCAAGATGGGTAGAAGCATGATTTTTTCAGCAAAGCATCCATGATCACTGCACCAGCATCACTCCTCACCCCAACGTGGGCCACACTGTTGTCAGTACAGTGACTTGTGTACACCTCTACTATAGTACTTATCACACTATACAATAACCCATTTTTACGTATCTATAGGACCTTTAAGGAATACCAAGCTCCTGGTAGAAAAGTTGACAAGGTCATAAGAATTTTTTTCTCACAAAAATGGATTAATACTTAGATTTTATTAAAAGTAGTCATTTCAATTGATGCATGCAAATTAGGAAGCAACTTAGCTTTGTTGAAAGAACTTTGAGTGTAACAAATCTAAGCTCAAATCCTGACTCTAATGTTATTAGTCTCTTTGAAACCCAGTTTTCTCATCTGTAAAATAGAGATAATCACACCTACCCATCAAAGTTGTACGTGAATAATATTTGTAAAGTGTCATGTATATATTCCCGGCATGAAAGGCACCACCACCATCACACCACCATTATCGCTGCTGTTAGTTATTCAGGCATGACTGGTAAAATAAAACTAACATTCTGATCAAT
>NW_007726199.1:182289-186790 GCF_000696425.1 Galeopterus variegatus
TCACACCTACCCATCAAAGTTGTACGTGAATAATATTTGTAAAGTGTCATGTATATATTCCCTGCATGAAAGGTTATCGCTGCTGTTAGTTATTCAGGCATGACTGGTAAAATAAAACTAACATTCTGATCAATGGATTGCTTTACCTGACACTAATTATGGTTCAGAGACCAGAGAAAAGAAAATTTGGGCAAGGACAGGTTTCCAGACAGGGGAATGCAAATGTTTCTGGAACTTCATACAAAGGAGTAGGCTACTTTCATATGTGACTGCCTGGGTCCCAGAACCCTCCAAAGTTTCCAGGCATACTGTTCTCCCTGCTGCAGCAGTGCAGGACTCTAACAAGATGGACTGCCACTCTCTATGCCTCATGTCTGTATAGAACGGTGGTTGAGTTTGTAGGTGCCAAGGATGTAAAGGTCAACAATTCAGCTCCTGAAAGTGAGGGCACAGGCTCAGGGCTGAGAATTTTGCCTTTCTCCTCAGCAATGTTTTATCATCTCTAACCAATTCTTTTTTTTTTTTTTNGGCGGGAGTGTCACTGCGCTCCCAAGCGGCGCACTGTAGCAGTGCGCCACCGGGCCGGCCCCATCTCTAACCAATTCTTAACCACATGAACAGAGTCTACTAAAAGCCTTTTCTACATCTCCCCAACCCTATACTCCTTCGTTGCTGCTTCCCACCTGCCTGAAATTGACATTTAACACACACTTCTCTCCTCAACCCATCAACACCTCCTCCACCTTTGGCACCATCTTAGAATAAGAACCTTTCTCCTTTTCAAGATGAACAGCTCCTTGGGTATTTTAATTCCCTTTTCATTTCTTCTCTAGGAATTTGCTCAGACAGCCCTACCATGACTTCCATTCTCTTCCAAATTTTCCCTATCCACTCAGATTAAATCTCCCTTAGATTAACAAAATCTCAAATCCTGGTACTCCACTGAAGGCTGTTCTCCCTCATTTTTTTCTCTTCAATAACAAATTCCTTGAAATAATGCACTTTTCTAGTCTTTTCCTGTATCTACTTAGGACATCCAGGCTTTCCTCTTCTTACAGGCAATTGCAGCACAATAATGCCCCCGAAAGTAGCTGTATCTGACTTCAGAAGCATTTTTGAAAACATCAAGGAGTTATTTAGCACATGCACAAGCACATACAACATTTCCTAATACCCTTTAAACTTCTTGCCTTGCTCACAGTCTTTCAGCTGTTCATTGGGAGGAAATCCTCCCAATCTCCTCTTTCGTGAAAAATCTTCCAAGATAATCTCTACTCACCCCACACCAGTTCTCTACCTTCAGATAAACTCATTATTATGGAAGCTGCTCTATAATTCTCATTCATTACTTTGTGCCAGGACAATGTAAAGACATCTTTTCAAAAAGGTCCAGTATACACTGGGGGCCCACGGGGTTTCTTCTAGTCACAGCTAGAAACATGACACCACCCCATTTTACTCCAGCCCCTGGCCATTTTTTTTTCCTGTTTTTTTCTTTTTCACGTCCCTGAGGACAGTACTGCCAAGCACACAGGACTTTGTCCATCAAAGTCTCTTGGAATAAAGCCAACACTAGGAAATTTGTTCTGAGGAGAAAGCAAATCAACATCAAAATTCAATCCATCAACAAATGAATAGATAAAGAAAATGTAGCATATATGCACAATGGAATACTATATAGCCTTTAAAAAGGAAATTCTGTCATTTCAGAGACAACGAGGATGAACCTGGAGGATATTAAGTCCAACACAGAAAGACAAATATTGCATGATCTCAGTTACAGGTGAAATTTTTAAAAGTCCATCTCATAGAAACAGAGAGTAGAATGGTGGTTACCAGTTTCAAACATCCTTACTAAAAAAAATTTATAAGTGAGGTGGTAGATATGTNCGGGAGCGCCGCCATGCTTCCCAAGCGGCGCACTATAGCAGTGCGCCACCAGGCCGGCCCTGGGCTTTCCTCTTCTTACAGGCAATTGCAGCACAATAATGCCCCCAAAAGTAGCTGTATCTGACTTCAGAAGCATTTTTGAAAACATCAAGGAGTTATTTAGCACATGCACAAGCACATACAACATTTCCTAATACCCTTTAAACCTCTTGCCTTGCTCACAGTGTTTCAGCTGTTCATTGGGAGGAAATCCTCCCAATCTCCTCTTTCGTGAAAAATCTTCCAAGATAATCTCTACTCACCCAACACCAGTTCTCTACCTTCAGATAAACTCATTATTATGGAAGCTGCTCTATAATGCTCATTCATTACTTTGTGCCAGGACAATGTAAAGACATCTTTTCAAAAAGGTCCAGTATACACTGGGGGCCCACGGGGTTTCTTCTAAGTCACAGCTAGAAACATGACACCACCCCATTTTACTCCAGCCCCTGGCCACTTTTTTTTCCTGTTTTTTTCTTTTTCATGTCCCTGAGGACAGTACTGCCAAGCACACAGGACTTTGTCCATCAAAGTCTCTTGGAATAAAGCCAACACTAGGAAATTTGTTCTGAGGAGAAAGCAAATCAACATCAAAATTCAATCCATCAACAAATGAATAGATAAAGAAAATGTAGCATATATGCACAATGGAATACTATATAGCCTTTAAAAAGGAAATTCTGTCATTTCAGAGACAACGAGGATGAACCTGGAGGATATTAAGTCCAACACAGAAAGACAAATATTGCATGATCTCAGTTATAGGTGAAATTTTTAAAAGTCCATCTCATAGAAACAGAGAGTAGAATGTGGTTACCAGTTTCAAACATCCTTACTAAAAAAAATTTATAAGTGAGGTGGTAGATATGTTAACTAGCTTGACTAAATCTTTCTATAATGTATACATATATGAAAATATTACACTGTACCCCATAAATATAAACAATTATTATTTGTCAATTGAACTAATTAATTTTTAAAAGTTCAGCCCAACTGCCTTCACATCCTTTGTTCAAATTTGCTATTTGGTTTTGTTCTCTACAAACTACTATAACAGCCCTGTTCTCCTTGTCTGTTCTGGAGGCCTTCGTCAGGTAACTCTTGGTTATAAACTGCTCCCACATAAAGTAATCCATCTATTCTTGAATCTTCAAAATACATCTCACCATGCCTTCACAGAAACCCACTGCAAAAGATACTTTCCTCTTTCCAGCTGTCATGTGCTCATAAACCGGACATATGATTCCATAACTTTGTACCAAGGTTCCTACTCTTCCAATATTCTGCCATTGAAATAAAGGACTTTGTGGCTTTGAGTCCACACATAATGTTCAACACCATTGTTCTCACTTAATCCCCATAACTTTTCAGAAATAGGATGGTAGCATGGTAGTGGCATTAATAATAGGGCTTAATATTTACTACATACCTACTCTTATTCATTGTTTTCAAAATATTTCATTTAATCCTCACAATAATACTGCCTGGTAGATATTATTGCCAATTTACAAATGAAGAAAGTGAGTTTCAGAAAAGTAAAGTAACCTGATTAGTTGTCAGAGTCAGAATTTAATCTCAGATCTATCTGACTCAAGTTCTTTTGACAAAGCTAAATTGCCCTAATTTTCATGTTACTAATCAATTAACACCTAATGACTAATACTATAAATCAGAAATGATACAATTTTTGTGAGAAAATATACTATTTATTCATTTAGTCTTTCACCCTGCTTTAAGCTTCCCTAATTCTAAAAGTACAAAAATTAACCAAATATAGATTGCCTATACTTAGTTATAGTATAGAAAAAGAAAAAAGTTGCAATAAAGTTCAAAACCGAAAAAAAACGGTCAGCAAATTCTAGGTATGAGGAAACTTTTTTAATCTAATTAAGGCTATCTACTCATATTTTTTTAAAACTAAAACTAAAGAAAGCAACTTACTGAACTTACAGGTATTCACATCAAAGTCAGAAACAAGACAAAATACCAGCTATCACCACTACTCAGTATTGTCCTGTGAGTCCTTGCCAATGTAATGAGACAGGGAAAGTAAGAGTTATAACAAATGGGAAGAATGAAAAAGTATGCTTGTTCACTCTTTGATGTCTACATAGAATATCCAAAAGAATAAGCAAACAAAATATAGTACCTGGAGAATTCAGCAATACTGCAGAATACAAAATCAGTATACTAAAATCAGTGTACTCCTACATATGGTAATAATCAGTTAGAAAATATGGTAAGATCTGTACCTCACAGGTATGTACAATCAACTATGTTTCGATTAAAAACAACAACAAAAAAATCTAAACTGAAAAAAAAGAAAGTATGGTAGAGAAAAAATTACCATTTATGTTACCTGCAAAGCTACAAAGTAATTAGGAAGAAAGCTAACAGAATATTTTAGACATTTATATAGCATATTATAAAACAAAGAAAATCTGAAATATCCTAAAGATGTCAGCTGTCCTTCAATTAATCTCTAAGTTCAATGCAATGTCAACAAAACCCCCCAAAATAATATTGATATGGAAGAACAAAAGATAATTTTTAATTAAAAAAAAAAAAA